>NW_023309454.1:0-4717 GCF_011077185.1 Oxyura jamaicensis
CGTACCTAGGGCCACTCTTACCCATTTCCCCTGCTGGAGCCTAGGATAACCACTTCCCTCCCGTGGGGGATTGGCAAGCCCTTATTACACTGCAATAGCATGCATGGGAAATTCTAATACTGCATTTTGAAGCAATTGCAGTAGTCGCTTACCCGTGGCTAGCTACTTTATGTCAACCTGCTAACTTCAGGTTTAAAATCATCACTGCCAGAAATAAAGATCCTTTTCCGGTTCCTAATACATCAAAGCGTGCAAAAAAATAAATTAAAAAAAGCCCCAAATAAAAGCCCTCAAACCCATCATACTAATTGTTAAAACAACATTCATAACCAATAGTACTAGCAGGTCGTCAGTGCGCTATTTGAAAATTCAACAAGGCCTTGTACCTTCAACATTAGACAAAGCATCTGTCTCCTAAACTACAGCTGACCAAAAGCAAACGGTAGCCTACAGAAATCTACACCAGGCGTGGACACTAAACGGTCACACTGCATTCTAGGTTGAGTACTTCACAATCTCTATGTCCTTCCACGTCATTGTTTTTGTTGGCATTGGTTAACAACTGACTTTGCAATTGGCCTGGTCACAAGAGCTCCTATTTGAGAATCAAAAAAACAACAAGTTGAAATTAGATATACTTTGAGCTCATGGTGATCCACAATAACTCCAATGTCTGGCTCCATAGAAACTTCCACAGTGTTCTCAACACTCACCTGTTGCTGGTCTACCTGAGAATGTCCAGTAGGAGTCATCTGAAGTGTCCATGAATCTGGAATGACACCAATTTCTTCAGTCAGTTTCCTGTTTATCTAGAATACAGTCTCAAGGAAGTAGCCTGGACCTGCAAAACCATCTCTTTTGACAAATACAGAGACAGACTTGTTCTCGTCTTCACTGAAAAATACTTGGCTTCTCCCTGCTTTCCACCTAAAGTCACTGCTCCATAAAAATTAGAAACGAAGACAAAACTAACAAACAAACAAAAAAAAAACAGAATCAAACAAAAAGCACTAGCGAAAAGGGTAATAGGGGAGAAGAAATAGTCATGTTGCCAATTCTGGTTAGGAAACACACCTTACATCTTCCATGGAGGAAACACATCCACTGCGGCTCCCGGGGACCTGCCAGGGCTTGTCGAGCGGGGTCCGCCGGGAGCCGCTAGTTGTCGCCGCGGCGGGGTGGAGGTGGGGGGGGTTGTTTCTGGGTTGTATTGCGCAACACCGTGGGGGGTGTTTCTGGGTTAGGCCTGTGCAACAGTTGGGGTGTGAGTTTCTGGGGTAGGGCTGTGAAACGGGGGAAAGGGTTTGTGGGGATAGGGGTGTGGAACAAGGGGGGGGATGTGTGTTTCTGCGTGTAGGTGTGCACAAAAAGGAGGGTTGTGTTTCTGGGGATAGCGGTGTGCAACCAGTTGGGTGGTTCTGTGCTTAGGGCTGCGCACCAGTGGGGGGCTGTTTCTGGGATATGGCTGGGAAACGGGGGGGATGTTTCTGGGAGTAGGGATGCACAAAAAGGCATGTGTGTTCCACACCCCTACCCCCCAGCTAACATACTGCCCAGAGCAGTACCAAGACCTGGTTGCCACACC
Organism: Oxyura jamaicensis; assembly: GCF_011077185.1. Classification (NCBI taxonomy): domain Eukaryota; kingdom Metazoa; phylum Chordata; class Aves; order Anseriformes; family Anatidae; genus Oxyura; species Oxyura jamaicensis. The sequence continues at coordinate 1,586 of NW_023309454.1, forward strand.
TGCTCAGAACAACTGTTCCAAAGCTCTGCTCACAGAGTTGCTTCCCAGAGCTGGTCCCCACGATTTGTGCCCAGGCCTGCTCTGCAGCTCTTGTAGCCACAAGATGGATTAAACTGTCTGAAAATTTGTAGATGACAAAGCCTCTGAGTAACCAGGGGATAGCTCACTTTCCTTTTCTGCAGCTCCTGTTTCTGCCTTGCCCAGAAGCAGGAAAGAAGGTGCCTGGGGATGCCGAGTATTTTCCAAGAACCTTCAATCTGTATTGTTGATGCTAATATCTGGCTTAGATTGCAGACATTAGCTGTCATCATCCTACCATTTGCATATTGTAACAGCAGTTGATGGAGGAAGTTCATTTTATTACAGAAGTAATCAGGGTAATTTGATTCCATCCTCTCTGTCTCCCACAGAATTGCAAAAAGACCTATTCCTTCAGGAAATGCACGCTATGTCTGATGGAGAACCTAGAGATTTAAAAAACACCTGAAGAACTCTACTATCATCTTAGGGTCTGCTTGGAGTACCCGATGGACGGATATGATGCAAATACTTGGAAGAGCTATTAATGCAAGCATCTTCTGTTACAAAGCTTCCCATCATTAACTGTGGAGCACAGATTGCATTTCCACCTCCTTTGATCAATGAAAGAAACAAAAGGGTTGATGTATGGCCTGCAGGATCTGCATCTCCCTATGGTGCTTGATGTTATTCCTGGTAAGTGCTGAAAAGCAGCAATGGGAAGAGTGTAACAAAAGGCATGTAATACATTTGACGGAGAACGTTATTGTCCAGTCCAGTGCAGAAAAGCTTCAACAGCCTAGCTACTCTATCATCTTTCATTCTATCTTTTTGAGGCCATTTTCATGTAGCAATTATGATGCCTATAAAAAATTCCCTTAAAAATTGTAAGGAATATGGAAAATTATCTTAAACTTTCCTGACTGAGAAGCAAATCTGATGAGCTAAGGAGACTGTCCCAATGCAAGGTTGCTCAATTTTAGAGCAGTTTTTTGGAGAAAAAAGATCTGTTTCTAGATAATTTTTTCCTTACAGTATTTTCCTCTGGGTCCTTAGGCCTCCTATTTTGGAAACTCATTACAGAAGCTATAAATGCATTTTCTTTCATTCCAGCTTTCTAAAACAAGTTCAGGGTACCAGCTGAAGAAATCCTGGCTTTCCTGGTTGAAATTGCAGAGTGTATATTCCATAAGTGTACAACGCTTGCAAGTTAGGCAAGTAAAAAAAGCGTATTAATCTATGAGGGGTTTGGAGGGAAGATTGTTTTTGGTTTGTTTGATTTTTGGTTGGTTTGTTTTTGTGGGTGTTTTTAAGGAAAACCTAGGAGAAGCTAAAATGCAATGATTTTGTTCCTAGTCTAGAAAAGCAATTTCCAAGCTTCGTACTCGTGACCGGATCCCCAAGGCACGGGCCATGTTGCTTGATGAGCTAGCTGAGAAATGCCTAGGATAGACTGCAAGCAAACTGGATGAATGCTTGTGACTAAGTTGGAAAGAATCTTAGCTTGTGCCAGGCAGTAGCCAAGCTCTTGTGCCTTGCTGCACAAGTAGTCAGTGAATCAGCCAGCACGCCTTTGTAGCAGTCAGCGTTAGATGCTTTCATGTGTTTCCTTTGTGTTGTTGTTGTTGTCTGAGAAGATTGAATGGTTTGGGGTCATCTTCCTCAAGAGTCTAGTTTGGCTGAGGAGTCTGCTTGGGCTTCCTAAGCACAGGCCATGGGGCAGTGAGCAACATAAGCAAACTTCCCTGCAGAGCGGGAGCACTTTGAATCCCCTGTTAAGCTGCTTAGTTTTTGCATTCCAAATTCTTGAAAAGTTGGCTATTGTAAACGTGGGCCTTGACTAATGTAACATTTGATTTCTGTTTCTTAGGATCCTGTGGTGCAGATATAGAATCCTTCTGTTCTGAAGCTGCGCTGTGGATTTTTAAGCCGCTTTTTGAAAATTCAGTAGGGAATATTTGACAAGCCGTGCAGAAGATATTTCCGCATGCAGATGTTGCGCTAAAGAAGGACCAACAGCAAGGTGTAACCGTAGCATCCACTTCTTGAAAATTCTGCCAAAGCAAAATCTTGTGGCTTGTGCAAATGTTGTTTGCACAGAAACCTTCCAGAAACCTTTCAGACATAATGATGGTAGAATTTTATGACTTGCATGTGTGTGTCTGTATTTTGGGAATATCTGGAATATGATGCGTGAGTTTTTTTTCTGGATTCTAAACTGAAATGCCAAATGGAAGCTCTGAATGACTCAACACAGGGTGGAGGACTATGCGTTCTCTACTAAAGCATCCTGCTTCTGCCAGTAGCTAAGATAATTAGCATTTGTAGAGGCTGACTTAAGGTTTGAAGTCTAAGGCACCACTTTTCCTTTAAAAAAAACACTCAGCTATTGGAGGGGAAGCATTTTTAGGTTGGTGTTTTTAATTCCTTTCTGAAGAACGTTGGGACCAGGATACAAGTATCACCAAATCACAGAATTTTCTAGGTCTGAAGAGACCTCAAGATCATCAAGTCCAACCTCCGACCTAACACTAACAAATCTTCCACTAAACCATATCCCTAAGCTCTACATCTAAACGTCTTTTAAAGACCTCCAGGGATGGTGACTCCACCACTTCCCTGGGCAGCCCGTTCCAATGTCTAACAACCCTTTTGGTAAAGAACTTCTTCCTAACATCCAAGCTAAAACTCCCCTGGCGCAACTTAAGCCCATTCCCCCTCGTCCTGTCACCAGGCACATGGGAGAACAGACCAACCCCCACCTCGCTACAGCCTCCCTTGAGGTACCTGTAGAGAGCGATGAGGTCACCCCTGAGCCTCCTTTTCTCCAGGCTGAACGAGCCCAGCTCCCTCAGCTGCTCCTCGTAAGACTTGTTCTCCAGGCCCCTCACCAGCTTCGTAGCCCTTCTCTGGACTCGCTCAAGCACCTCCAAGTAATTCTTGTAGCGAGGGGCCCAAATATAAGTGGTTTAATATAGTATTCTTTTGACTATCTCGATTTTTCCCCAGTCTCCTACTTTAAATGATTGTGGATCATAACATTTTTGAAGTATTTTATTTTATTTTATTGTTTGTTAGTTTCTACTTTGTTTGTTTGTTTGTTAGTTTTTACTT
>NW_023309455.1:0-1761 GCF_011077185.1 Oxyura jamaicensis
GGGGGAGCTGTGATATAAACAGAAAGATTTCAGCCATGAACTAGGCCGATACATTGGGCTGCATATAGTGGGTACACACCGCGTGCTGCCCTGTGGTTTTACCTGTGTGACCATGGAGAGGACGTGTGGGAGTGCAGTCATGGGGGTCGACAAGCCCCATGGTTGGTGATAACATCAGACTCTTAACGATGAGGCCATCAAGAATGTAAAGAGTTTAGAGGGAACAAAGAGGGGAGACGCCTTCTCGGTTTGCTTGTTCTCAGGCCGTTGGGGCATGGGGGTTGCTGGGTGTTTGTGATTGCTGGACAAAGTTGTTGACCAATGAATAGTGAGTGGGAAAGTACTGCTGGGGGGGGAATGGTATAAGAAGGGATCCTGTCCTCAATATGTGGATGCAATAGATATATAATGAAGTTATGCCATCAATAAAGTAGCAGCAGTTACTGATCCTAAAAGAACCCTCGTGTCCATGTGGTCATTATGCCACAGACACGAGGAAATGGGATGGGAAATCCACCTCCACCCTAGAGGGAAGAATAGATGAGTTGCAAAGAAAAACAATGGAAAAAGGGGGTTCTTCCAGGAAAATTGCTGCTCCAGTTTCCATTGGGCAGTTCCCCAGAGAGAGTAATGAATACTATAACCAGGACTAGAGGGGCCCTGCCTCCAGCCAGGGGGAGGAAAGGGACAACTGGCTTTATTGGACAATGTGGATGTGATGGCCTGGCACATCAAACCAAAGTACAAGGCTCTAGAGGATACCAGTGTAGAGTGTACCATGATGCCATCAATCCATAAAGGGGCAGAACACGTTAGAAATTCTGGAATGACAGGGGGATCCCAACAGCTAACTGATTTGGAGGCCAAAGTCAGCTGTAGTGGGTTTACGTGGCAAGGTTTTGGTAGCAGGGGGCCATAGGGGTGGCTTCTGTGAGAAGAATCTGGAAGGTGTGCCATGTAGGGTAAGGGCCCCGCTGCTGACCAGAGCTGAGCCAAGAAGCAATGTTGTTTGCACTCTGTGAGAGCATATGTAAGACAGAAAAAAAAAAAAAAAAAAAAAAACACTGCACCACACAGCAGCTGGGAGAGTGAGAGGAGTGAGGAACAGCCTTGCAGGCACCAAGGTCAGTGAAGAAGGAGGGGGAGAGGTGCTCCATGTGTCGGAGCAGAAGTTCCCTGCGACCTGTGGTGAGGACCATGGTGAAGCAGGCTATCCCCCTGCAGCCCATGGAGTACCACAGTGGAGCAGGGTTCCATGCTGCAGCCCATGGAGGAGACCACGGTGGAGCAGGTGGACCTGCACCAATGGAGACTGCAGCCTGTGGAAGACCCCTGCTGGAGCAGATTCTGGGCCATACCTGTAGCCCATGGGGAGGAGACCACGCAGGAACAGGTGACCTGGCAGGAGCTGTTGCCCATGGGGGACCCAGGTTGGAGCAGTTTGCTCCTGATGGATGGACCCCGTGGTACGAACCCATATCTGGAGCAGTTCTTGAAGAGCTGCTGCCTTTGGGAAGCCCACGCTGGATCAGTTCAGCAAGGACTGCATCCCGTGGGAGGGACCCCATGGCATGGGATGAGAGTCACCAAGAAGGAGCAGCGGAGAAGTGCTATAGACTAACCACAACCCCCTTTTCCCCATTCCCCTGTACCGCTCAGGGGGAGGAGGTGGAAGGGGGTGGATGGGGGGCAGGTGCTTTTAGTTTCTTTCCTTTGTTTCTCACTTCTCTAGCCTGTTAGTAATAGGCAATAAATCTTACT
>NW_023309456.1:0-8758 GCF_011077185.1 Oxyura jamaicensis
TTCTCCCGCCGGCGCCGCCGGCCCTCGCCGCCGCGCGACGGCGCCGGCCCCGCGCCTTCCCATTGGGCGGCGGGCGCGCAGGCCGCACGCCGATTGGCTCCCCGCCGCGGGGAGACGCGCGCCCCGGGGGTTAACCCCTTGCTCCCCGCCGCGGGGCGGGGTGGGGGGGGGGGGTTTCAGCGGGACGGGGCCGCGCCGTCGGGGGGATGCTGCTGGACGGGAGGACGGCACCCGTTTTTTTGGGGGGGCAGGGGGGATGCGGCAAGGGAACGGAGCCAGAGCGTTTCCGCACGGTGCCCCCGGGCTCGGCTTCGTCCCCCGAAGCGCACCCACACGCCCGTGACCTGCTCCTGTCCGGCCGTGCGCCCACCTCCAGCACCGTCCTGTCCCGCTGGAATCGGTTCTCAACGGCTTTGGCGAGAGGGAGATGTTTTCCCACATCATCCTTAGCGGAAAAAATAAATGAAGAGAATAGATAACCCCGCCTCGATACGCAACGCCTCGCCGGAGATGGTGTTCGCCTGGCTCAAGGAGAAGAGGGCTCGTCCTTCCGTGCCGGTAACCCCGCGGGCTCCTTTCTCTATCCCATTTATCGCATACCCAGGTATTTCCCCTGGAAGCTGCTGGCTCTGCCGTCCGTGCCACGATGCAGCCGGAAAACATCCAAGGAGATTTTTTAAAAGATGGAGGGAAATAAGAGGGGAGCCGCGAACGATCCTCTTAGGAGGAGTTGTGTAGGAAGGGGTGCTGGAGAGCCGAGGGATGAAAGTTGGGGTGTCAGAGGGGACGTGTGGGTGCAGAGAGAACGAGGGGAAGGGCAGGGGGAGCAGGGCCGGGGGGGAGGTTTGGGGGCGCGGAGGGGACGGGGAGCAGCGGGGTGCGCTCCTTCGTCCAGGCTCCGCTCAGGTGTGTCGGCTCAGAGCAGGGGTAGAGCCGCTGCGGAGCTCGGGGAGCGGCGGGGAGGAGGAGGAGGAGGAAGAGACAGCTTCCTCCTGTGTTATGGGGCTTCGCCTCCAAACTTTTGGAAATACCTGCGGTTAGCTCACAATGTCTGCGATTCTTCGCTGATTTATCGAGCCTCCCTCCCTGCCGTTCGTTTTTCTTTTTATCTTTCTATTTTTATTTTGTATTTTTTACTCTTTATCCCCCCCCCCCCAACACCTCCCTCTGCCTCCCCGAGCTATCCCTGCGCCCTCTTCCCGGCCAAAAAGAAAAAAAAAAAAAGAAAAAAGAAAGAAAGAAAGAAAGAAAAAAAAAGACATTTCGGGGGAAGAAACGCCTGGGGAGCGAGCAGCGGCGGGGGTGGGAGGCTGGCGGGGGGCTGCGGAACCCGGGGGCCAGCTGGGTGGTCCCGCCGAGCCCCCCCCCCCCGACCCGTCGGGGAGAGGGGCAACGGGACGGACGGACGGACGGACAGACGGCCGGGGGGATGCACAGCCTGCCCGGCTGCGGTGGAGGGGAATCCGAGCATGAAGCCTCCCTCCCCGCTCCATCCCTGCTTCTCCCCAGAGGGGACCCTCTTTGGAGACCCCCCCCGGGATTCAGCCGGCGCCCTGCAGGGGACCCGGCTCTCCGCTCGCCTTCCGCAGCGCCCGGGGCCGCCTGCGGGAGGGCTGCCCCATCTAGAGGCGTCCCGGCCGCACTGCCCTCCGCCGCTGCCCCTGCCCTCGGCCCTTTTTACTATATATATATATATTTAAATTTATTATTATTAATGCAATCAGCTTGGCCATCTTTCTTTTCAGGTGCGATGCAACTCGCTCGCTGAAGAACTGTCAGGATGTCCTGATGCTTCAGGAAAGAGTCGACGGCACACACGCAGAGGAAAAAAAAAAAAAAAGGCTGCAAAACCTCTGGCAAGGGCACCCACCCTATATATAATGTATAAAAAGGTCTCCCGGGTGGGAGTACCTCCCACGGGGAAAAGGCGATGCTCCAGCTTTTCCTCCAGGGTAGGATTTGCTCCTGCCGGGAAGACCCGCTTCTGTCCCGTCCACCCGCCCCAAAACCTTCCTCAGTTTCATGGCCCAGGGCTGCCCCGCACTCGGGACACAGTACCTTTGCTGTATTTATTCAGATGTGATTTTTTTTTTTTCTTCCCCAGACTCGTCCCTATTTTACCTCCCGACGTGCTTACAGAAATACGGAACCTCCTGCCGGGTCTCGCAGGGGCTCGGGCGGAAGGTGGCCATGGCACAAACGGGGCGTCCTCCTGCAAAGGGGTTTCACCCCCCTCCGACCCTGCTGCTGGGTGGGAAGATGTGGTTCGTGGTTTTTCCCTCGGCCGTACCTCTCCCTGGCTGCGCACCAAACGAATGTGAAGGTGCCCTGGGCAGCTCGCTGGTTTTGCCGGAAAATCTCAGGTCGTCTGCTTTTGAACGGGTTTCGACCCTATTTCTTAAGCAACAATAGCCTATTTCCAGGCAGATGTAACCGCAGCTGTAACTGCGTGCCTCTGAGACAAGCCCCGGGCAGATTCGTCCATATGTGCCGGGAGGACCTCGCGTAAACCTCTGCTGCAACAGTCAGCACCCAAATCGCTTTGTAAACTGACGTCAGGAGCCGGAGGTGTCGAGAGTGAGATGTTTATGGACTGCAGGGACAGAAGGACATGCCACCTACAATTTAGAGGGGAAAAAGTAATGATTTCTGGAACCCAACCGAATATTAAGCCCGGAGAAATGTGCAAATATAATACTGACAGCGAGGGGTTTAATTTTACCGACTTTACAAACTCTTAGCAAATTAGCTCAGCGGGTTTTAATAGCTGGCAGGCAGTCCCCTTCTTCTCCCATACTCCTTTTATGGGGAAAAGCCCGTGTCCTTTGGGGCTGGGAGGCTGCGATGCGAGCATTCCTGTAGCCGCTTACAACCGAACGGGAGGAAATGCTGGGGGCTTGGATCGGGTGCGCGGGGTGACACGGTTCGGCCCGCTGTTACCACTCGGAGCCGCTGTTCCTGGGAAAACCGACCCAGATCCCCTTCCTGCTGCTTCACCTTTAGGATAAAAAGCCAGGGTTTGGCACGCCCGGCACCGAGCAGCGTTTCGCTGTCAGCACTGCGTGGCAGCATTTCTCCCGAGCTATCCCACCTTGCAAGACCCCCTGAAGGAAAAAACCGTACGGATTATTTACTCCTCGAGCTCTCCAAAAAAAGAGAGAAGATGCCTTGTCGATGCCCAGCGCCATGCCAGGAGGCCCCCGGCAGCTGCACACACCGGGAGCCCCCGCTCACAGCTGTCTGCAGGCAAGACCATCTCCTGAAATCAGTCCTCTCCTTGACTCTTTCCTTATTTTTACGCCGATTTTCCTATTGCTCAAGTAAATGGTTGTATATTCCTCGTCTTCTGACGTATTTAAATGCAGCCCGGGCAGGATTAAATTGATTTACTAATAAAAACCAAGCCGTCGTATTCAAATGGCCGGATGCGTCTTGTAGGCATTAATTAAAGCTTTTGAATTTTTCTGGGAAATAAACGTTGTGATATTTAGCTCCTGAATTTAGCTTCTCATTTGTTTTAATAAAGTTATATTCAATATGTATATTCAAATTATATATATTCAATAAAAGTGGAATTTATTTGCACTCTGATAGAAAAATAGAAGCAGAATCACATGCCAAAGTCACGCGTGAGTCACCCACAGAATATCCGGTCCATCTATTTGTTTTTTGCCTACTCTTTGCCTGAGCATTTTAATGAATATTTGCTAAAACACACTAGATGCATTTGCGGCTTTTAAGGACACTCAAAGTACAAATTAATCATTTGATGTTTATTGGGTGCAACATCACTTGAAGTTCAGGTTCCCTTTATTGTTGCTCCTCAATCTATAACTAAGTAATAATTCATCCTTTTTATTTTTATTTTTTTAATTTTGAAGTAGCTGAATTCACTTTTCACATATGATGAACTAACTTGGTAACTAAATTATTGAGGCAACATTTAAACAATTGATTTTCAGCTATGTAAATCAAGCAAGGATATCAGAGTATCCTTGCAAGAGTATCTCAGGATACTGGAATGGTTTACAATTACAAGGTGATTATAGATCTTTGTGTAAGAGTCATGTCTTTATTGGCAGCAGGTCAATAGTTACTTTATACATTTTTTTCTATCCCTTTATTGTTCATCACCAATTAAAGTTAATATCTGAGACCGTTTGGGGCTTATACGTTATAAATTTATACAAAACACCAATTACCCCCCAAAATAGAATTTAATATAAATGATTCCCTCTTTTCACACCATTCTCACTCAATAGGAAGCCTAACATATGGAGACAGAGGTTTTTTTTTTTTTTTTTTTTTTTTTTTTTTTTTTTAATAAAAAAATTATTGGGCAGATTCCTGCCTGCAAAGTTGGCTGTTGTGGTGCCTGTTCTGAGAAGCAGATCAGAGTCGGGAGCCTGGATTCTGATAGGGAACCTATCCCTATTCCTTGGGTGCTCAAACATTACATGCTGCAGAGGTGAGAATCATGATCTGTCCATCCTGTTTTTGATCCAGGCCCATGAAGCTAACTTCCAAAATTAATTCCCTCCTCTTCTGGAGAGAGGGGTATAATCTCCTACTTAGAGCATCTTTTGTAAATACTGATCTCTGTCAAACTGAGGCAAAGGGAGGAGCCCTGGCGAGACCCGTCATTTTATGCTGCCGTGGCCTGGTGCTGCCCTTGGTGCCTGATGCCCTTGGGCCACCTCACCGTGCAGGAGGATTTGGGCAGGCGGGCTGTGCTGTTCCTACCCCTGGGCAGCTGCAGCCCCCAGCCCCAGCCCTGCAGCACCCCTGGGGGGGCACCCATCCCTTCACCAAGCAGAGGGCAAAGCCAGGAGGTTCAGCCCAAATGTCTTGCCCCGTGCTGTCTCAGCTCTCAAAAGGGATCCCAGCCTGTCTGAGGGCTTTTTGACACCTTGGTGTAAAGAAGGACACCCAGCTTGACACACTGTGCAGCAGGGTAACAAGGGCAGCTCACTCGTGCAGTGATCCACACCCCGTAACCCGCTGTGGAGCAGCAAGGCCAAGCTGTTGGAGCACGGAGACCTTGGATCCAGTGTTTGGTTCATGAAGTTAGGGCAATTAGCAGCTCCACTGTGGGAGTTGTTTCCACTGGCAATCATTTTGTATGAACAGTGACCGTACATTTCATTTAAACACAGCTTTTACATTAAATCATGAATTTCTTTGGCTGGCTCAGTGATAATACAAATACTTACATAAACTTCACAAATGAATTAATGGCCCTGGTTTGCTCAGGTCATATGCAAATTTAATTGTCTGCCAGAAAATTAGCGAACATGACACGAATTGTCTGCAGGCAATACAGTTATTGTCCGTATTTTCTGCGTACATCTTAGAGAATAGAGACTTTGAACGTGTCAATTATGGATGACTGCAAATATGCACGATTCCTTGTCTTTATGAAGTTCATTCTTCCATCTCAGAATTCCTTGCTCCATTGGTTTCTTAGTGCTTTCTCAACTAAAATTAGAGATTTTGAGCTGCAAGGTGTCTCCTGCTGGGCGTTATTATGGTGTTGAGTGACCATAGCCTGAGTGGGTCCTCAGGGTGTTACTGCCATAAGAGTAACAGTTTCTATAATTTATTAGCCAGGGACATTTGGGGCTTTACCTAACAGAAGAAAAAATATTAAGACATGTGACAAAGAATAAAAAGTGCAATATAACAAAAGCAATTCGCACCCAATTCATTACATGAATGAGAGTAAATGAAATGGTTGAAGAAATGAAATGAAATGGTTGAAGAAATCCTCAGCACTACGAGGGCGGAGGGGGGGCTGTGCCTAAGTGGGACCAGACATGTGGGTAGACAAAATGTCAGCTGTGAATCCCTTGGAAAACCAAGAAAGTCCTTTTATTTATCCAGGAGGTTTTTCATAACAAAGGGCACAGAAATCTGCCTGAGAATGAAGCAGGGAAGGCAGAGGAGTGCTGGCTGGAAGGACATTTTGGTAATACTTTCAAGATGGAAAGTTGTGATTTCCTGCACTACGGATGAGGTTATTTTTGGCAGGAGAGTGAGAGCTTTCTGCTCTCCCTGCTTGGGAAAGAGGGCAGTATGTGGTGTGGCATTCTGGTGCTTTATAGCATTGTCTGTTTTTTATGAGAGCTGATTAAAAAACCCACGCTTTTCTCTACACGCTCTTTCTGTTCCAACCCCACATAAGACCATCAGAGATTGCTGCCTGTAGGAAGCGTTAAAACCCCATCTTCAGCCAAAAATGCTGCTATCATCTGTCCTTTCAAATCTCTGGGGGACTTCTGATGAGTTTGTGCTTCTTTCACACAGTGTATATATACTTTGTGCAACACTTCTGTGTCAAAGGGACTCTGACCAGAGAAGGGTAATGCAGGGGCAGTGCATTCACTCAGTCCCTATGCTCTTTTGCATCAGATGTGCTTCGTTTGCAGGAAATGCATCTCCTAACAAAACAAAGTGTTGTGCTTCATAGCTCCAAAAAAGACCACTGCAATAGAGTCTTCTGCAAAATACACAACATCCTTGCAGTCTAACCTCTTTGTACCATCACCACGATGATTGCTCCTCTTTGTGAGGAGGAATGGTATGAACATTATTAGTTGTGCCCATGGTGATGTCCATACCTCTGGCTTTGCCCATAGTTATCATGGAGGGGACAGAAACAATCCAGAGGCAAAGGATCTTCACACTACAACACCATATCACTCACAGAATTTAATTCAGCTCTTTTAGTGGCCGCTCCAATGGTAGCTGTAAGAAACGTCTGTGGCCATGAGGTGTGCTGACTTTGAAGCCCTGGGATCTGCTGGCAGATGCTGGGACAGTGGCAGCAGGCCTGAAGAGGAGACTTGACAGACTGGGGAGGGGGCTACAGCAGCACCTGGCATAGAAGAGTTTCCATCTTCCAGCCCTAAATGCCTTGTTCCTGGGTCTGCATTTGGCCAGGTCTCCAAGAGCTCCTTTCTCATTCATGGTGGCTTCTGAGAAGCAGGCCTGGGCAGGTCGTGTAACTGCTTTGGTACAAGGTAGTAGATGATTTTACATAGAGCATATTAAATGTCAGAATACCTGGAGAGGAAGATAATGAGGCAGCAAGATTCTTTTGGTGAGGAGAAGACAAGACTACCAGCTGTGAAGCTGAAAAGTAGCCTGCCATCCACAGCCAGTGTCATGACATGAATGTGTGTTTTTGTTTCAGCAGCCGTAGTGCTCTGGGCAGGGTGTGTGGCAGTGGACTTTGTGGTGGACATCACAGCCCACTTCAACAAGTGTTGATTCTGAGCCCCATGACAAGACCAGCTTATGATAATACTGTCTGAACCTAGCTTTGATACTGTGTACACCTTATCATGTGTCCTAGCACCTGGACCCCAACTGCCATACAGAAATCCCCTGTGCATTTCCTCCAAGGTGCAGAGGGAGTGTTTGATGGTTTCCTTCAAGAACGGGCTGTAGTCTTCCCTCTTGCCTTTCCACCTGCTGGCTCCCCTGGTGCTGGATATGGACTCCAGGCCAGTTCTTGTCTGCAGGGTCCTGGGAACCTGGAAGGTGATTCTGGTCACAGCAGAGTTATATGAGGAGTAGGGATGGCTAATGAAATGGGGATTATAATTGCTCTGCCTGGTATTTTCACAACTTCTCTTATCACCCTTCCTCTCAACAGATAGTAAGAGTAAATGTCAAATCTTTTTAGCCCATATCTAACCTGTTTGATGGCATTAGGTCCACGTACCAGTGATTTAGTGCAAGCTAGCTGCTTTACAAAGCTGGTTGATCAAGTCATGTGTCCCTAGAGTCTCAGTGTCTTGATGAGCCAGACCCCTGTGATCCTCTTTTTTGTTCTTTTTTTTTTCAAAGCACCGAGGCACAGAGGAAGAAATTCTGCCCATGCTACTGACGAGACTTTCTCCAAGCAGTGCAGAACATCTGCTGCCCGTCACCAAAGCAATCCAGGCTTCTGAATACTCTGACGTCCATGGATTATAGGATGATTGCATGCCTCCCCCTTCACATCTATCCCTTCACATCTATCTGCACCGCAGACTTGTGGGTCTGCATATGTTGTGCTTCCACGGGGTTTGGGATCTGTGCGAAAGCCCAGCTGTTCCCATAGCTCAGGTAAGTGTTGCACTTGCTGAATGGGAAGTTGGCAAGAATTGCTCCGGGTATGCAAGAAGAGACCAGTTGGGCCTGTTGCCTTAGAAGACATGCACTAATGCTGATAAATAATACTTATCTGGTTTCTTTTTCTTTAGAATAAAGAGCAGCTTGAGTGAAAATGCAGCAGCTTGATGTTTGGGGGAATAGGACTGGGCCGTTTCACCTGTCTGTGGCTTCCCAGGACTCTTGCAGCTGGTTGCAGAGCTGTGGGTAAGGGGATGACACACTCACCCAGCTGGGAGCAGCCACCAGTCTGCCACCCTCAGGAGGGCCACCATGGCCCTCTCCAACATGAGGCCATGAGTGAGCGTTGGCCAGGCCTTGTGCCTCTAAGCAGCAGGAGCTACAGCAGGTGTGAGAGCTTCTGTTCTGTGGAGTATGGGTAGAGCCAGGCCCGTTTAAAGCTCGGGGTCTTAGCAAAGCCTCTTGCTGAAGCAAGTGAAAAGAGCATTAAGTGTCCCTTCCAATAACAACCGTCAATATGGGAGAGGCTACTCATAAACATTCTCATTTGTGGCAAGAAGAATGCCGGGAAGGGAAAATTTCACAGAATTTCACAGAATTTCTAGGTTGGAAGAGACCTCAAGATCATCGAGTCCAA
>NW_023309457.1:0-1080 GCF_011077185.1 Oxyura jamaicensis
CACACTTCCCAGTGGATTCCTGGAGTTAACTACACTTGAAATGGCCATTGAGACCCCTGAGAAACTCGTGTGGGATTATATGTGATAAACTCAGGCAGAAAGACTCAAGTGCAGGTGATTTTGAGTGGCTGTGGCAGAGCCCAGCAGCTTACCCTGGTCTGAGAATATGTCCCCTTCCAACTACGAAAATTAAAAGGCATTAATATGCACAGCCCCATCAGGTGAATCCGTGCAGTAAGGGAAAGTAATAGTTATTGTGCTGTATGTGCAGCAGGCAGTAGACACTGGATTGGACCTCAGAAGACTCAAGCAGATCTATTGCAGTTCATCCATTAACTAAGACAAAACACTGTGAGCAGAGTGAAGGACACTGAGTGGTGCCCATCTCTGAAGAAGGATGCAGAGCACAGCTGTAAGAGATGTCTTTCTTGTGCCATGACCGACGCAGGTTCAGCTGAAGTGAAAGCCCCAGCCCAGGACCAATGGAGTGAAGGTCCCTGGGCACAACTGCAGAAAGACTTTCATAGAATCATAGAATCATAGAATATTCCAAGTTGGAAGGGACCCATAAGGATCATCAAGTCCAACTCCTGGCACTGCACAGGTCTACCCAAAAGTTTAGACCATGTGACTTAGTGCACAGTCCAAACGTTTCTTAAATTCAGACAGGCTTGGTGCAGTGACTACTTCACTGGGGAGCCGGTTCCAGTGCACAACCACCCTCTCTGTAAAAATTCTCCTCCTGATATCTAGTCTGAACTTCCCTTGCCTCAGTTTCACCCTGTTCCCGTGGGTCCTATCACTGGTGTTTATGGAGAATAGGTCACCCGCCTCTCCACACCCCCTCATGGGGAAGTTGTAGACCGTGATGAGGTCCGCCCTCAGCCTCCTCTTCTCTAGGTTGAACAGGCCCAGTGGCCTCAGCCGCTCTTCATATGTCATCCCCTCCAGGCCCTTCACCATCTTCGTTGCCCTCCTCTGGACACTCTCCAAAAGTTGAATGTCCTTTTTGTACTGTGCTGCCCAGAACTGCACACAGTAGTCAAGGTGAGGCCGCACCAGTGCAGAGTAGAGCAGGAC
>NW_023309458.1:0-9480 GCF_011077185.1 Oxyura jamaicensis
GGAGGGGGAGTGAGAGAGCGGTTGTGGTGGAGCTCGGTCACCCACCCGAGTAAAACCATCACTCGCCCATAATTACAGAATCACAGAATCACAGAATTTCTAGGTTGGAAGAGACCTCAAGATCATCAAGTCCAACCTCTGACCTAACACTAACAGTCCCCACTAAACCATATCCCTAAGCTCTACATCTAATTATAATTAATCACCATCAAACTGCCCAGACATAGAATTCATTCTTGCTGCAGGTAAAATTCAATCTGAAAAAGTTTGTAAGTTTGGAAAGTTACTGTAAGTCATTGCAAATTTCAATCACTATTACCTATGTTGCATATTATACAAATGCTTGTTTTTCAGAATCATAATACAACACATGCTGATAAACTAACAGGTCACATCAGGAAATGGCTAAGCACTTGCCTTTGGAGCATATCATGTTATGATGTCAGTGTAATAGGCTGCTGAAGACAAAAATCTCACATTACACAATGAAAATCTGACACAAAAGCTTTCATTTCTACCCAGTTAGAATACCCGCTATACGATTGCTCAGCAAGCCCTTGTTGCCTTGCTGACCTCCTGTTTTAAGATGGTTTGAGGGGATGCAAAAAAAAAAGTGCATCTATGATTACTTCCTCTTCCATTTAAGCATTTTCCAGCATCTCATCAAAAAAGCACATTTTCAGATTTACTCCTGAGCCCTGTGAATACATAGATACATAATATGTGCAAAATGTTGAAGTTTTTAAATTAAAAAATAGATACAATACTTATACTCTGAATCTCTCAGGCAGACCAATTGCAAGCAGAGTGAGTACAGTGTACCTGTTACATGCTGAGGTAAAAACAGGACAAGTTTTCTCTTGTTTAGAAACAGACTAAGTAGATACACTGAATTATCCAAGAGCATTAGCTATACTTCATTTAAAACATAAAATCAGTCAGGTACACCCAAATTCCAAACCTGGCTGAAAATTTCTTTAGTGATTGGTATTAGCCAATACATTTGTTAACTGCTGATCCTTCAGTATTGACAAAGCAATATACTATTTCTGGAAATTCATGATGAAACCAAAGGAATTTGTAAGAACAGCCTCAGAAGCTTAAAGCAGATATTTTTTTTATGTTTTTTAAAACAAATTTTTTCTCTTCAAGGCATCTGAAAATCCTCTAAATCCTTCCAGTGCTCACCATCCTCTATATAATTAACTTTTTAAAGGCTGAGAGTTTGAAAGCCAGCTGATTGACCCAGTAACACACTATGCAGGGTATAAATTTATCAGTTATCAATCCATAATTCAAATGTACCAAGTGACCTACTCACTTCTGTATCTTTCTACCTACCATTTACTTGTTTATACCCAGCATAATTTAACTCCAACTTATTTTCAGGTTGGAAATTAAGAGAAATTTCTTCTCAGAAATAGTCAGGCAGTGGAATGGATTGCCCAGGGAAGTGGTGGAGTCACCATCCCTGGGGGTGTTTAAGGAAAGGTTGGTCATGGTTTAGTGGGTGATGTCAGGGGTAAGGGGATGGGTGTACCAGATGATCTTGGAGGTCTTTTCCAACCTTAATGATTGTGCCTCAACTTTCCATACTGACCATCCAGACCATTTTGGGTAACTTCTATCTCAAGTACAGCAGATCCCCGATACCCCCCCCCCCCAGCAATGACCCACTGAATAAGGAATACTTTATACTTCTAAAGGCCTTTCAGAGCCACAACACATCAAGACTGGGCATCACCCTTAAATTATTGCATCTCAGAACAGCACTATGGCTATTATTCAAGTCCATATGTTTGAGATAAATTCTCTATGCTAGGGTGTTCTGAGCACTCTACAGACACAATGAGACTCAGAGGCAAGCCCTCAGTGTCAAAAAATCAATTTCTCTTGCAAGTGATTTCTTGAGTAACACAAGCCTCTTTTTAAATCCAGCACAGAGATAGTGGCCATTTTCAAGGTAGAGATGCTACCAAAAGATTAGTCAATTAAAGAATTATTTTTAATGAATCTCTTCAATGCATACGATCAAGAAATTTAATATGTAAGTATATATATTTTCAGGAATCATGTATTTCACTTAAGTAAAACGTAAGAAATGTGACATTTCCTGGATAAGACCATTTATTTTCACAAATAGATGAGTCTTTATGATGAACTGGAGGCTGCAACAGCTGCTGCTCTCTTGGGTTTTGGTGTGGTTCCCTCATGAAATCCATTCCTACAAGTAGAAATACAGTTACCACTTTTTGAAAGAATGATTTTTTGCTCCTTTTTTTCCCCCTCCCCCAACTTGATTATAGATCAAGTTCACCAGCTTTTTTTCAGCTTATCTCAGCACTGAAATCAATATGAAGTTCATATGTTTCTTATTAAACATATCTAAACATCATTGACAAGCTGTTTGGAATAAGTGGTGTGGTATGTTTTTCTCTCTCTTCTGCTGAAGTAACTTTGACTTCTTCAAATATGGAAAATTTCAGTAATTGAGTAAACACACTAAGACTAAATCAGATATAGCAAATCTACTAAAGGCACCCCATATTTTATGTTCCTACTACACAACTCAACAAAAGATTTGTTAGTACTAAAAAAGCAAGTTGATTTCTTACAGAAGTTCTCCATGCCTTGAACCAAAAATTAACACAGGCATGACAAAAGAGCCAGCCCCAAGCTCACTGTTGGGTATGACATTGCTATTTCAGCCATGCTTAGTGGAGCACAGGTCGCATTTATACATAAGGTATCTTCTAGCTGCTGCTGGAAAAGACTGTGCTAATCAACAGACATAAAAAGGATCCCTCAACTATACCTAAGTCCAGGACTTAAAAGACGACTACTTTTCACTATTAAACACGATCTACGTTCTTCAGAAAAGACTCTTGAATTACTTGGTATTTTTCATCAAGTTTTCTCATGTATTAAGCCAGAAGTTACACAGCTGTTTTAGAACAAAAGAGGTTATACCAAAGAAATTATCAACAAATTTAGCAGTACAGTACCTTATAAATACAACTCAAGGCATTATAATACATTTTAGAAACCTCTAACAAAAATCTGATATCGTAGCTACCTACTTACTGCTAACTAAGTCCCCAAATAAAATTGACTAATGAAGTATTTCAATTCTGAACTTTTTTTTTTTAAAAAAAAAAAAAAAAACGGGCTAAAGAGTGTTGGGGGGGATTAGAATGCATTTCAAGAGATCTCTTATAAAAACCCACACTTGAATGCAACCAGCAACTTAATTGACTAACAAATTAAGGCAATGCCACACAAAGCATCACATCTTTTCAAATGTGGTTATTTTATTACAATCCCCTCTGTGTTCTTCACTATTTGCATTTAATAGAAACATCAGAGCTTCTTATACATCTTATGTATTACCCATGGTAAGCTTTTTAAACCTCAAAGAAATATGCTGGCAATTATAAGCCATCCTTTATTTCGTGATATATTTTAGAGGACAGACCATACCATGTTACGCATAGTAAACAAATATGTTAACTTTGAATGATGGATTTTAGAATTAGGTGAAATCCATGCAAGATTTCACAATACACTACTTTGTGATGAAACATCACACCTGAATCGGCGGTAGACCTTTTTCAGATGCCTCATGCGACCAGTACCAGTGGTGTTGCGTCTTTTAGCCTTTGCACTCCAGTTATCTAGAACATAAGTTTCTGTTACTCATCCGCACAAAATAGTTGCACAGTACATTTGAATAGCACTACTATTAACTGACAGAAGCAAAAAAAAAAACACACAACATTAATTATGAATCAAGTCAATTTCTGTGCAGTAATACTGCATATTGCTGACACGTGGTTAAATCTGTATTAAAATTGTTAAAATTTAAAAAATGTTCCAAACACTTTAAGATGGCAAATTATTCTTCCCTGGTGTGAAAAGAAATCAAACTAAGGAAGAAGACAAAGAAACACAAGTTTTTAAACTTAACTCAGTTAAGAGTTCCTTACTTACACTTTCTCTTACGCTTGGCAGGGTAACCACATTTCCCACAGGTAGATTTCTGCAAATGGTATGCCTTGGACCCACATCGACGACACAAGGTATGTGCCTTATTTCGTCGTTTACCAAATGATGATGTACCCTTTGTCTGAAAAGCGTTTCAAGACATTGCACATTGTAAATATCCCTAGTGCTTGTAAGTTACACACCTCAGAGAAGAATAAGCTCATCTAAAAAACAAGTACAAGCTGTTTAACTCCAATAAGCATGTCAGAGGCATGCCCAACTCTAAAACAGCAACTCAGTTTTACTTATAGGTCTCCATTTCTAGAAATCAATTCCTTACACCTCTCTTGGCTATTCCTGCCCTATTCCCTGCCCAGTGCTGAACTAAACAAAACCACCAATGGGTTATCTCTAAGGCACTTCTAATATCCCCTAAACTCATCACTAGTACATACTAAACTTATTTTTCATGAAGAAATACATTTATTTCAGGCAGGTCAGCCACACACTTGTTACAGAAGACCAAGACAACTGAAACCTCTCTTACTATGGTACCTGCATAGCCTCAGCCCTAGAAACAACCGACCCGACCAGGCCAGGCCAGGCCTGCAACTGAGAGGAGGCACCTGAGGAGCTCCACCGACACCACGGCCTCACACCCCCATACATCGTCCCCGCCCGGGGAGAGCGGCACCATTTTCTCCCTCCAAAACGGGAGCAGCATCGGGCCCACCCCTAGGCCCTCGGGCCCGGCCCTACAGCGGCCCCCCCCGCAGCGTTGGCCCACCACCGAACCCAGTCGTAAGAGAACACGCAACGCAACGCGCCCACGCCCACGCCCCCCCAGCCCCTAGACAAGACCTGCAGAGGCCAACACAATGACAGATGTCGACCGATACCCCCCCCCCCCAAACCTACGGCCCGCTACTCACCATCTTCCCTGGCCACCAGCACCAAAAAGGCTGAGCTCCGCCCCGCTTCCGCTATAGCCCCACAAGCACTTCCGGGTGAATGGCTAGGGCCAGGCGGTGGGTTACGAATGTTGTCTGTGGGTCTGGCTTCGCCCCAGGTCGTTTCAGGGGTCCCTTCCGTATGGTGACCCTTTCCTGCCACCAGGCCGGCCCCCCAAAAGGATAGGTGCTCCCAGAGATATCATCTACTGGGTCTGATGGGGATGGAGTTAACTTTCCCTGCAGTGGCCTATATAGTCTTGTGCTCTGCACTTGTAGCTAGAACAGCATTGGTGTCATAGTAGTGTTTTGTCCATTGCTGACCAATGCTAGTAAAGCATCTAGACACCCTCCAAAGTCAGTGGGGTCTGGGGGTGGGCAAGAGGTGGGGAGGGGACATCACCAGGGCAGCTGACCTAAACCAACCAAAGGAATATTCCATACCATATGGTGTCACACTCAGCAATAAAAGGTGGGAAAGGAGAAGGCGCGCCGGGGGGGGGGGGGGGTGTTCTTGTTATGAAGAGGTCAGTCCTCCCAAATAACTGCTATGCATGTTAAGGCCCTGCTTCCCGGGAGGGGGGCAAACATCACTCATTTATGGGAAGTAGAGAATAATTTCTCTCTCTCTCTTTCTCTGTGCTTCTGTGTGGCCTTTGCTTTGTTTGTTTGTGTTTTTTTTGTTTTTTTTTTTCCCTCTTCCTTTTCCCTTTAATTAAATTATCCTTATCTCAACCCATTAGTTGTTTTGATAGAATGTTTGAAAGAAGTATGCCCTGACCCTGGCAATGCCAGAGAATTCCAACTTGTTGCACTGTGCTGGGGTATGGCTTGTGCCTATCAAATGGTCATTAGCACTACCCAGCACCCTCAAGGGGAGGAGGAGGTCTCTGCATATGATGACCTGATAACAAACACTGTGGCAAAACCAGAGGGCCAAGCAGCTGGGATCCCTCTCTAGAGAAAGGGTCACTGATAGAGAGAGAGGGAGAGAGGTACAGGTTCTCAGCCTCTGGAGGCGACTCCTGGCAGGTGTGAAGGAAACATATCCCTTCAAGGAAGATGGTGTTTATCAACTAGGCAAGTGGACCACCATGGAGAAAGTTCTCCAGCACCTGATGGAATTAGCCATGCTGGAGATGGTTTATAGTGATTTGGACAATGACCAGACACCCAAAGATCCCCATGAAGTCCAGTGTATGCAGTCCATGTAGCAGAAATTTGTACAGAGCGCACCATTATCACATGCCAGCATGCTGGCAGCGATGAATTGGAGAGAGAGGTTGGGGCTAACAGTGGATGTTGTGTCCAGCCAACTCCAGCAATATTATGAAAATGTCTCTGTCTCACTATGGGCCTGCATCTCGGCTGTGGAGAAATTGTCCCAATAGGTCCATCACCTTGAAGAACATATATCTTCCTCCTTACCCAGATGGAGCAATATATCAGCTACTGAGTCAGCATTTTCCTGCTCGAGGGAAAGAGTACCTGGGACACACAGCATGTGGCACCCTATCACAGAATCATAGAATCATAGAATATCCCGAGTTGGAAGGGACCCATAAGGATCATCAAGTCCAACTCCTCGCACTGCACAGGTCTACCCAAAAGTTTAGACCATGTGACGAAGTGCACAGTCCAATCTCTTCTTAAATTCAGACAGGCTCGGTGAAATGACTACGTCCCTGGGGAGCCTGCTCCAGTGCGCAACCACCCTCTCGGTGAAGAACCTCCTCCTGATATCCAGCCTAAACTTCCCATCTCAGCTTAACGCCATTCCCGCAGGTCCTATCACTGGTGTTTATTGAGAGTAGGTTACCTGCCTCTCCACTCCCGTCGCGAGGAAATTGTAGACCGCAATGAGGTCCCCCCTCAGCCTCTTCTTCTCCAGGCTGAACAGGCCCAGTGACCTCAGTCGTTCCTCATATCTTCCCCTCAAGGCCCTTCACCATCTTCATCACCCTCCTCTGGACACTCTCTAATAGTTTTGCATCCTTTTTGTACTGTGGTGCCCAGAACTGCACACAGTACTCGAGGTGAGGCCACACCCTTTGAGCCCTGCCCATCAGCCAATTGCTCACCCATCGGATGATGTTTTTGATTAGCTCTATACTGGACATTTTGTCCAGTAGGATCCTATGGGAAACTGTGTCAAAAGCCTTGCTGAAGTCCAAAAAGATCACATCAGCTGGTTTCCCTTGATCAACTAGATGGGTGATCTTATCATAAAAGGAAATCATAAAAGGACCTACCCCTCATGAACCCATGTTGGCTGGGACCTATGACTGCATTGTCCCCCAGGTGTGCTTCAGTAACCTCAAGAATCATCTTCTCCATAATTTTACCAGGCACTGACGTGAGACTGACAGGCCTGTAATTACAGGCTAGGGCCTTCTTTCTTACGCTTCTTGAAAATTGGCACATTTGCCAGCTTCCAGTCTACTGGGACCTCTCCAGATTCCCAAGATCAATGAAAAATAATTGAGAGAGGTCCCGCGATGACATCAGGCAGCACTTTAAGCACCCTGGGATGAATCCCATCCGGACCAATGGACTTGTATGGATCCAGGTGGAGCAGCAAATCCCGCACACGTTCAGGGTCAGTTGGGAGTTTGTCATTCCCACCATCACGGTCCTCCAGTTCAGGGCACCCTGGGTCCCAAAGCCCATCATCAGTGTTGAAGACAGAGGCGAAGAAGGCATTAAACGTCTCTGCTTTGCCTATGTCCTTGTCTCTGAGAAGACCTTCCCCATCAAGTAGTGGACCTATGTATTCTTTGGTTCTCCTTTTTCTGTTCACATATCTAAAAAAAACCTTTTTTATTGTTTCCCACAGACATGGCCAGCTTCAACTCTAGTTGGGCTTTGGCCACACTAATTTTCTCCCTACAAACACGAACAGCATCCCTGTATTCCTTCCTCGTCGCCCGACCCTCCTTCCAGCAGCCATACACTTTCTTTTTTCCCCCAAGCTCCAGAAGAAGATCCCTGGTCAGCCAGGCCGGCCTGCTGCCCTGCCTGCCTGACTTCTGATATTTTGGAATTGCCTGATCCTGTGCTTTTAGGAGGCAGTGCTTAAAGACTGACCAGCACTGATGGACGCCAATGCCTTCAGAAGCAGTTTCCCAGGGGACCCTGCTAGCTAGTTCCCTGAGCAGCCTGAAGTCTGCTTTCCCCATATCCAGGGCTGAAGTTTTGGTGGCAGTTTTCCTTCTGTCACCATAAATTCTAAACTCAACCACTTCATGGTCACGATGACTGAGACGGCCGCCAATTGCCACATCTCCCACAAGACCCTCTCTGTTCTCCAGCAACAGATCCAGGAGGTCACCTTTCCTAGTTGGCTCCCTTAGCACCTGCACCAAGAAGTTGTCATCTAGGTGCTTTATGAACCTCCTGGACTTGCTTGTAGGAAGGCCCTCCAGAGGGACCTGGACAGGATGGGTCGACGGGCAGAGGCCAATGGGATGAGGTTAAACATGGCTAAGTACTGGGTCCTGCACTTTGGCCACAACAATCCCATGCAGCACTACAGGCTTGGAGCAGAATGGCTTAAAAGCTATGCAGAGGAAAAGGATCTGGGGGTGCTGAATTATGCTTGCCTGAACATGAGCCGGCAGTGTGCCCAGGTGGTCAAAAGAAGGCCAACGGCATCCTGGCTTGTATCAGGATAGTGTAGCCAGCAGGACCAGGGAGGTGATCATCCCCTTGTATTCTACTCTGGTGAGGCCACACCTTGAGTACAGTGTTCAGTTTTGGGCCTCTCACTACAAGAAAGACATCGAGGCCCTGGAGCATGTCCAGAGAAGGGCTACGAAGCTGGTGAAGGGTCTAGAACACAAGTCTTATGAGGAGCAGCTGAGGGACCTGGGGTTGTTTAGTCTGGAGAAGAGGAGGCTCAGGGGAGACCTTATTGCTCTCTACAGCTACCTGAAAGGAAGTTATGGGGAGCTGGGGGTCAGCCTCTTCTCACAGATAACTAGCAATAGGACAAGAGGGAATGGCCTCAAGTTGCGCCAGGGGAGGTTTAGGTTGGAAATTAGGAGACATTTCTTCTCAGATATAGTCAGGCATTGGAACAGGTTGCCCAGGGTAGTGGTGGACTCACCGTCCCTGGGGGTATTTAAGGGAAGGTTGGACGTGGTGCTTAGGGACATGGTTTAGTGGGTGATATTGGTGGTAGGGGGATGGTTGGACCAGATGATCTTGGAGGTCTTTTCCAACCTTAATGATTCTATGATTCTGTGAATCTATGATCACAAAGAAGACATGAGGAAATGGGATGGCAAACCTACCTTGACCCTAGGAACTCTGGTATGTGAACTGCAAGGAAATACAGCAGCAAAAAAGGGGTCTCCTAGGAAAATTACTGCTCCGGTTTCTATTGGGAAGTACCCCAGAGGGTATAGAAGGGCTGATGTTCTTCATGACCCTGATAAAGGGACCTCTGCTTCACATTTGCAGGAATTAAGTGATAGATACTCCAACTAGGACTAGAGGTGTGGGAAATCAGTCAGAAAGTATGTGGAGTATATTAGATACAGAG
>NW_023309459.1:0-6572 GCF_011077185.1 Oxyura jamaicensis
CGGATGAGCGCTTACCCCTAATAGCAGAGACATTGGTTTGTACAGGAGGGGAGGAAAATAAACTCTCTTTAAGTTGCTGGACCTCTTCAGAGAGTTTCTCCAAAGTATTCTCTTTTGGTTGATGGACGCTTTCAGAAAGTTTCTCCACAGCCGAGACGCAGGCCTGTAGGGAAGAGGAGAGGCTTTCTTCGTACTGCCGGAGCTGGGGTGGCTGCAGGAGCAGGAGCTGGAGGAGGAGCTGGGGCGGCTGCAGGGTCTGTCACTCGGTTCATAGTAGCATCAATTGCTGCTCGATAGGCATAGGCCAGGCCCCAACATGCTACAGTGAGTTGTGTCACTTTGGAACTGCCAGAGTCATGACACTCTTTTTGCAAGCATTCTACCAGTTTTTTAGGATTTTGCAGTTGTTCAGGGGTGAATCTACAAAACATCGGAGGTGCCCACTGCTCTAGCCACCTGCCCATATCCTCCCACACTCCCTGCCACTCACAATTATCCCGCCTCAGGACAGATCTCTGCATGAGATTTCTAAGTAGTTGTTTAACCTTGAACAAAACCTGAAGCGCATTCAAGAGACATAACAACAAGAACATGCTGGTCTGAGTATCCCAAGGATATTCAACATCTTGGAGAGCTATCGTAACTAGCTCGGGGGATAAGAGGGTGCTGAAGGAGAAAGGGAGAGTGAACAAGTAGGGAAAAATATCTTTCCCTGTCCCCTCCACAGACTGGCTCCCTGATGAAAAAAGGCAGTAGGAGTAATTGTTAATAGTTTCTGAGATATAGTTTCCAAAGTACAGAGTCGACAACAGTGCTGAGTACGAATACCAAGTTAGAGTCATGGCCAGATATTTCATCATATCATAAGCTATTGTTACAGAATCACAGAATCACAGAATTTCTAGGTTGGAAGAGACCTCAAGATCGTCAAGTCCAACCTCTGACCTAACACTAACAGTCCCCACTAAACCATATCCCTAAGCTCTACATCTAAACGTCTTTTAAAGACCTCCAGGGATGGTGACTCCACCACTTCCCTGGGCAGCCCGTTCCAGTGTCTAACAACCCGTTCGGTAAAGAAGTTCTTCCTAACATCCAACCTAAAACTCCCCTAGCGCAACTTAAGCCCATTCCCCCTCGTCCTGTCACCAGGCCCGTGGGAGAACAGACCAACCCCCACCTCGCTACAGCCTCCCTTGAGGTACCTGTAGAGAGCGATAAGGTCACCCCTGAGCCTCCTTTTCTCCAGGCTGAACAAGCCCAGCTCCCTCAGCCGCTCCTCGTAAGACTTGTTCTCCACGCCCCTCACCAGCTTCGTAGCCCTTCTCTGGACTCGCTCAAGCACCTCCATGTCCTTCTTGTAGCAAGGGGCCCAAAACTGAACACAGTACTCGAGGTGCGGCCACACCAGAGCCGAGTACAGGGGGACGATCACCTCCCTAGCCCTGCTGGCCACACTGTTTCTTATACAGGCCAGGATGCTGCTCTTAGCCTGTAGCTCTGCTTGGGGTTATTGCGCCCCAGGTGCAGGACCCGGCACTTGGCCTTGTTGAACTTCATACAGTTGGCCTCGGCCCATCGGTCCAGCCTCTCCAGATCCTCCTGCAGAGCCTTCCTACCCTCGAGCAGATCGACACACGCACCTAACTTGGTGTCATCTGCAAACTTACTGAGGGTGCACTCAATGCCCTCATCCAGATCATCAATGAAGATATTGAAGAGGACCGGCCCCAGCACCGAGCCCTGGGGAACGCCACTAGTGACCGGCCTCCAACTGGATTTGACTCCATTTACCACGACTCTTTGGGCCCGACTATCCAGCCAGTTTCTAACCCAACGAAGCGTGCGCCAGTCCAAGCCAAGAGCAGCCAGTTTCTTGAGGAGAATGCTGTGGGAAACGGTGTCAAAAGCCTTGCTGAAGTCAAGGTAGACCACGTCCACAGCCTTTCCCTCATCCACCCAGTGCGTCACTTTGTCATAGAAGGAGATCAGGTTCGTCAAGCAGGACCTGCCCTTCATAAACCCATGCTGACTGGGCCCGATCGCCTGCTTTCCCTGCAAGTGCTGCGTGATGACCCTCAAGATAATCTGCTCCATGAGCTTCCCTGGCACTGAGGTCAAACTGACAGGCCTGTAGTTTCCCGGGTCAGTCCTCCGGCCCTTCTTGTAGATGGGCGTCACATTTGCTAGCCGCCAGTCAATTGGGACCTCCCCCGATAGCCAGGACTGTTGATAAATGATGGTAAGCGGCTTGGCCAGCACCTCTGCCAGTTCTCTCAGTACCCTTGGGTGGATCCCATCCGGCCCCATCGACTTGTGCACATCCAAGTGCCGTACCAGGTCACCAACCAGTTCTTCATGGATAGTGAGGGCCACATCTCTCTCCCCATCCCCTTCCACCAGCTCAGGGTACTGGGTATCCAGAGAACAATCGGTATTGCCGTTAAAGACTGAGGCGAAGAAGGCATTAAGCACCTCCACCTTTTCCTCATCTCTTGTAACTAAGTTTCCCCCCGCATCCAGTAAAGGATGGAGATTCTCCTTAGTCCTCCTTTTTGTGTTGATGTATTTATAAAAACATTTTTTGTTATCTTTAACGGCAGTAGCCAGACTGAGCTCCAGATGAGCTTTGGCTTTTCTAATTTTGTCCCTGCACAGCCTCGCGATATCCTTATAGTCCTCCCTAGTGGCCTGCCCACTTTTCCAAAGATTATAAACCCTCTTTTTTCTTCTAAGCTCAAGCCACAGCTCTCTGTTCAGCCAGGCTGGTCTTCTTCCCCACCAGCTCGTCTTTGGGCACGTGGGGACAGACCGTTCCTGCGCCATTAAGATTTCCCTCTTGAAGAGCGCCCAGCCTTCCTGGACTCCTCTGCCCTTCAGAACCGCCTCCCAAGGGACTCTACCAACCAGTGTCCTCAGCAGCACAAAGTCAGCCCTCCGAAAGTCCAATACAGTGGTTTTACTGGTCCCCTTCCTGGCCTTGCCAAGAATAGAGAACTCCACCATTTCATGGTCACTCTGCCCAAGACAGCTCCCGACAATCACATCCTCCACCAGTCCTTCTCTGTTTGTGAAGAGAAGGTCTAGCGGGGCGCCACCCCTGGTAGGCTCACTAACCAGCTGTGTCAGGAAATGCAGTTCTTGATGCACCCCAGTATATGGTTGGCTCTCCTGGCTGCCAAGGCACACTGCTGGCGCATGTTCACCTTACTGTCAACCAAAACCTCCAGATCCCTTTCTGCAGGGCTCCTCTCCAGCTTCTCATCCCCTAGCATGTATCTATAGCCAGGATTGCCCTTTCCCAGGTGCAAAATCCGGCACTTGCTCTTGTTAAACTTAAACTTGGTGGTTGCCCATCTCTCTAATTTCTCCAGATCTCTCTGCAAGGCCTCACCACCCTCGAGGGAGTCAACAGCTCCACCCAATTTGGTATCATCTGCAAACTTGCTCAAAAAACCTTCAAGTCCTTCAAGTTGCTCCCCAACTTATTTTGAATTTCTTATGTAATTATATTCTGTTTCCAAGTACTTATCACTGAAGAGAGGTCCCTTTTGTATAACTTCACATTCAGGTCAAGTGGTCCAGTTCAGAGAGGCTTCATAGTCATCAGAGACAGGATATTGCCCTTCTGCAAATGTGTTTTTGCCCCAGGCTGCTAGAAAGCTGAAGTAACCATTGTAAGGGATCTGTGCATTTTTTTATTACTTGCAGAAAGGAAGTTTTCAGCCATGCAAAGACATCATTTTAGTTTTCTACACACAAAGAGGGAATTGGTTTGCCATAAGCAATCCAGGAGACTCCTAGAGTGGTGATAACATACTGATATTTTTAGTTGTTGCAGAGCAGTGTTTTCATAGAGCCAAGGATTTTTCTGCTTCTTGTGCTGCCCTGCCAGCAAGGAGGATGGGGGTGCACCAGAAGCTGGAAGGGGACACAGCCAGTACAGGTGACTCAGGCTGACCAAAGGGATATTCCATACCATATGATGCCATGCTCATCAAGAAAAGCTGGGGTAAAGAAGAAAGAAGGGGAGGGATGTTCGGAGTGATGGCATTTGTCTTCCCATGAAACTGTTACACGTGATGAGCCCTGCTTTCCTGAAAGTAGCTGAACACCTGCCTGCCGATGGGCAGCAGCAAATCAATTCCTTGTTTTGCTTTGCTTGTGTGCTATTTAAAGACCTAGTAGACAAGATCCCCTGGAACACTGTCCTTAGGGACAAAGGAGCTGAACAGAGCTGGCAACTCTTTAAGGATGTTTTCCTTAGAGAGCAAGAACTCTCCCTCCCCCTGTGTAAAAAAGTAGGCAGGGAGGGCAGGAAACCAGCATGGCTGAACAAGGACCTGCTGGTCAAATTGAGGCACAAGAAGGAAATGCCCAGGCAGTGGAAGCAGGGACATGTGGCCTGGCAAGAGCAGAGGGATGCTGTCTGGATGTTTCAAGTTTGAGATCACCTAATGAAAATAAATAAGTACAAGTCTATGGGGCCTGATGACATTCATTCCAGGGTCCTGAGGGAACTGGCTGATGTAGTCACCAAGCCTGGTGACTGGAAAAAGGGAAAGATCACTCCCATTTTTAAAAAGGGTAGAAAGAAGGACCCCTGGAACTACAGACCAGTGAGCCTCACTTCTGTGACTGGAAAGATCATGGAACTAATCCTCCTGGATGCAATGTCAAGGCACGTGCAGGACAAGGAGATGATCCAGGACAGCCAGCATGGCTTTACGAAGGGCAAATTGTGCCTGACCAATCTGGTGGCCTTCTACAATGGAGTAACTGCATCAGTTGACAGGGGAAGAACAACCAATGTCTTGTCTGGACTTCTCTAAGGTCTTAGACACAGACACACATGACATCCTGATCTCCAAATTGGAGGGATATGGATTTGAAGGGTGGACCAAGGTAGATTCAGTGGATAAGGAATTGGCTTGAAGGCTGCACCCAGAGAGTGGTGGTCAATGGCTCTATGTCCAGGGGGAAACTGGTGATGAGTGGTGTCCCTCAGGGATCTGTCCTGGGACCAGTACTGTTTAATATCTTTATCAACAATATAGACAATGGTATAGAGTGCACCCTCAGCAAGTTTGCAGATGACACCAGGCTGAGTGGTGCAGCTGATACAACACAAGGAAGGGATGCCATCCAAAGGTGTCGGAATGTGATGGTTTTACTCGAGTGGGCAGCCGAGCTCCACCACAACCGCTCTCTCACTCCTCCCCTCCTCAAAGAGGAAGGGGGAGAAAAGACAACACAAAGAGCTCGAGGTTTGAGATGAGAATGATTTAATTAAGGAAAGGGGAATGGGGAGAAAGAGAAACAAAAGAAACAACAAGGCCGCGCGGAAGCACAGAGAGAAAGAAAAAAAAAGTTATTCTCTACTTCCCATCAACGAGCGATGTTCGGCCACGTCCCGGGAAGCAGGGCCTCAAAACGCGTACCGGTTGTTGAGGAGACACCCTCCCCCATGAGAGCCCCCCTTTTATTGCTCAGTGTGACATCAGGTGTTATGGAATATCCCTTTGGTTGGTTTAGGTCAGCTGCCCTGGTGATGTCCCCTCCCCATCAATTGCCCACCCCCAGCCTGCTGGCTCTTGGGGGCCTGGAAGGAGTTCTGATGTTGTGCCAGCACTATGCAGCAATAGACACAACACTGGAGTGATACCAGTGCTGTTCCAGCTATGAGTGCAGAGCACAGCACTGTGTGGGCTGCTGCAGGGAAAGGTGACTCCATCCCAGACAGACCCAACACACGGAAATCGGTCAGAAAGTATGTGGAGTATGTTAGACACAGAGATGAAGTGAGAAAAGGAAAATGCAGAATGAGGCGAAAGTCACGTAGCCTGAAGATAAAGGAGGTATAATTGGGAGACAGGAAGATCAAAAAACAACAGGTGCAGTCCGGCCTGTTGCTCATCAGTACACGTAAAGCAGATATGGCTGCTGTGCGATCGCCTTGTGAACAATAATAACGGCTGTTGTGGTTTAACCCGGCTGGCAGCTAAACACCACGCAGCCGTTCGCTCACCCTCCCCCCTCCCTCTCTGGGATGGGGGAGAGAAACGGGAAAGTGAAGCCTGTGAGTTGAGATAAAGACAGTTTATTAAGATAGAAAATAATAATGATAATAATATGTACAAACAAGTGATGCACAATGCAATTGCTCACCACCTGCTGACCGATGCCCAGCCCAACCCCGAGCAGCCGGCCCCCCCAGCCCGGCTAGCCACCCCTATATATTGTTCAGCATGACGTCAGATGGTATGGAATACCCCTTTGGCCAGTTTGGGTCAGCTGTCCTGGGTCTGTCCCCTCCCAGCTCTTGCTGCACCCCCAGCCTTCCCGCTGGCAGGACTGAGCGAGAAGCTGAAAAGTCCTTGGCTTAGTGTAAGCAGTGCTCTGCAGCAATTAAAACATCAGCATGTTATCAGCACCCTTCTCATCCTAATCCAAAACATAGCACCCTACCAGCTACTAGGAGGGAAAATAACTGTCCTAACTGAAACCAGGACATATATCCACCCCTTATTCCATACCATTTATGTCATGCTCAGGTTACACTTTTTCCAATA
>NW_023309460.1:0-2784 GCF_011077185.1 Oxyura jamaicensis
TTAATAAATCACAAAAATCCTATTTGGGACTTAATCATTTATCACAAACCTGATCTCCTTCTATGACAAGGTGACACGCTTAGTGGATGAGGGAAAGGCTGTGGACGTGGTCTACCTTGACTTCAGGAAGGCATTTGACACCGTTCCCCACAGCATTCTCCTCAGAAAACTGGCTGCTCATGGCTTGGACTGGTGTACACTTCGTATGGTTAAGAGCTGGCTGGGTGGCCGGGCCCAGAGAGTTGTGGTGAATGGAGTCAAATCCAGTTGGAGGCCGGTCACTAGTGGAGTCCTCCAGGGCTCGGAACTGGGACCAGTCCTCTTTAACATCTTCATCGATGATCTGGACGAGGGGATCGAGTGCGCCCTCAGCAGGTTTGCAGACGACACCAAGTTAGGTGCGTGTCGATCTGCTCGAGGGTAGGAAGGCTCTGCAGGAGGATCTGGATAGGCTGGACCGATGGGCCGAGGCCAATGGTATGAAGTTCAACGAGGCCAAGTGCTGGGTCCTGCACCTGGGGCCCAACAACAACAAACAGCTCAGTGTTCGGCTCAGTGTTCCGATGAGAGTTCGGTTTAGAGTTGTTTGGAGAGAGCGAAGACGCAGAGTCCTGTTGTGTGTGGGGTTGCATAACGGTTCCCCAAGGGAAAAAAGCTGTACCCAAATGATTTTGCTGGGAGCACGTTTTGATGGGAGAAAGTGGCACTGTACCACTTTTCTCGTATCCTTCGTAGGGTTCGGCTCAGTGTTCCGATGAGTTACGTTTAGAGTTGTTTCCAGAAATCGAAGACGCAGAGTCCTGTTGTTTGTGGGGTTGCGTATAGGATCCCCAAGGGAATTTATTTGTACCCAAATTCGTCTCCTGGGAGCATTTTTTGATGGGAGAAAGTGGCACCGTTCCTGTTGTCTCGTGTCCTTCCTAGGGATTGGCTCAGTGTTCCGGTTATTGTTAAGCTCAAAATTGTTTGGAAAGAGCGAAGGCGCAGAGTCCTGTTGTGTGTGGGGTTGCGTAGTGGTTCCCAAGGGCATTGGTGTGTACCAACATGCTTCTGCTGGGAGCACTTTTTGATGGGCGAAAGTGGAGCCGTACGTGTTTTCTAGGGTCCTCCTTACGGTTCGGCTCAGTTTTCCGGTTATGGTTAAGCTTAAGGTGGTTTAGAGAGAGCGAAGGTGCAGAGTCCTGTTGTGTGTGGGGCTGCGTAAAGGCTCCCCAAGGGCATTGAGGTGTACCCAAATGCTTTTGCTGGGAGCACTTTTTGACGGGTGAAAGTGGAGCCGTACCTGTTGTCTCGTGTCTTTCTTAGGGTTCGGCTCAGTGTTCCGATGAGATTTACGATTAGAGTTGTTTGGAGAGAGCGAAGGTGCAGAGTCCTCTTGTGTGTGGGGTTGCGTAATGGCTCCCTAAGGGCATTGAGGTGTACCCAAATGCTTCTGCTTGGAGCACTTTTTGATGGGAGGAAGTGGCGCCATACCACTTGTCTCAGGTCTTTCTTAGGGTTCGGCTCAGTATTCCGGTTATGGTTAAGCTTAAGGTTGTTGTAAAGGTTCCCAAGGGAAATCATGTGTACCCTAATTATTCTGCTGGGTGCAATTGTTGATGGGCTAAAGTGGAGCCGTACGTGTTTTCTAGGGTCCTCCTAAGGGTTCCTCTCATTGTTTCGGTTGGGCTTAAGCTTAAGGATGTTTTGAAGGAGCGAAGGCGCAGAGTCCTGTTCTGTGTGGGGTTGCGTAAAGACTCCCCAAGGGAATTCAGGTGTACCCTAATGCTTCTGCTGGGTGCACATTTTGATGGGCGAAAATGCAGCCGTACGTGTTTTCTAAGGGTCCTCCTTCGGGTTCCTCTCAGTATTCCAGTTGGTGTTAAGCTTAAGGATGTTTCGAAGGAGTGAAGGTGCAGAGTCCTGTTCTGTGTGGAGTTGCGTAAAGGCTCCCCAAGGGCATTGAGAAGTAACTAGGGATTATGTTGGGAGCAGTTCTGATGGGCAAAAGTGGAGCCGTACATGTTTTAGACGGTCCTCCTTAGGGATTGACTCAATGTTCCGGTTAGGGTTAAGCTTAAGGTTGTTTGGAAAGAGTGAAGGCGCAGAGTCCTGTTGTGTGTGGAGTTGCGTATAGGTTCCCCAAGGGAAATCATGTGTACCCTAATTATTCTGCTGGGAGTACTTTTTGATGGGAGGAAGTGGCGCCGTACCTGTTGTCTCGTGTCCTTCTTAGGGTTCGGCTGACTGTTCTGACAAAAGTTTCATTTAGAGTTCTTTGGAAAGAGTGAAGGCGCAGAGTCCTGTTGTTTGTGGGGTTGCGTAAAGGTTCCCAAGCGCTTTGACGTGTACCCAAATGCTTCTGCTGGGAGCGCTTTTTGATGGGAGAAAGTGGCACGGTACCCGTTTTCTCGGGTCCTTCTTAGGGTTCGGCTCAGTGTTCCCTTTAGGGTTAAGCCGAATGTTGTTTGGAAAGAGTGAAGGCGCAGACTCCTGTTGTGTGGGGTTGCGTAAAGACTCCCCACGGGAATTCAGGTGTACCCTAATGCTTCTGCTGGGAGAACTTTTTGATGGGAGAAAATAGCGCCGTATGCATTTTCTAAGGTCTTACTTAGGGATCGGATCAGTTTTCCGGTTAGGGTTAAGCTTAAGGTTATTTGGAAAGAGCGAAGGTGCAGTTTCCTGTTGTGTGTGGGGTTGCATAAAGTCTCCCCAAGGAAATTCAGGTGTACCCAAAGGCTTCTCCTGGGAGCACTTCTTGATGGGAGAAAATAGCGCCGCATGCATTTTCTATGGTCCTACTTA
>NW_023309461.1:0-1242 GCF_011077185.1 Oxyura jamaicensis
CATGTTCTGCTGGGGACCCAAAGGTTGAGGGACACGTGGGGTTGGGGGCCCACCACCACCCCATGTTCTCCTGGGGACCCAGGGGGTTGGGGACCCAAAGGTTGAGGGACACGTAGTGTTGGGGACATGAAAGGTTGGGGACCCAAAAGTTGAGGGACACGTGGGGTTGGGGGCCCACCACCACCCCAAGTCATGCTGGGGACCCAGGGGTTGGGGACCCAAGTGTTGAGGACACGTGGGGTTGGGGCCCACCACCATCCCATGTTCTGCTGGGGACATGAAGGGTTGGGGACTGGAGGGGTTGGGGACCTGAATGTTGAGGGATACGTGGGATGGAGGCCCACCACCACCCCAAGTCATGCTGGGGACCCAGCGGTTGAGGGACACGTGGGGTTGGGGACCCACCACCACCCCAAGTCATGCTGGGGACCCAGGGGTTGGGGACCCAAGTGTTGAGGGACACGTGGGATGGAGGGCCACCACCATCCCATGTTCTTCTGGGGACCCAGGGGTTGAGGGACACAAGGGGTTGGGGACCCGAATGTTGAGGGACACGTGGGATGGAGGCCCACCACCAACCCATGTTCTCCTGGGGACCCAGGGGTTGGGGACATGAGGGTTGGGGACCCACCACCACCCCAGTGTCCCCCCGGGGACGCGTTTCGGGGCTCACCAGGATGAGGACCTTGCCCAGGCAGACGAAGGGGGTGCTGAGCTCCGCCATGAGCAGGCAGCCCAGGAAGAAGTCGCCTTTCCCCTGGCGCCACAGCTGGGGGGGGGACATGGGGACACGTGGGGACACATGGGGACACGGGGGGACACGGGGGGACACGGGGGGACATGGGGGGACACGTGGGGACACAGGGGGACACGAGGCCATGGCCAAGGAGAAGCCAACAAGCACCATGACTCCGTGGTGGACCTCCATGAGTAGCTCCGTACCAAGGAGGTGTTCTTCCATCAAGGTCACAAGTGTCCCCAAGTGTCCCCAAGTGTCCCCATGACCACGGAGAAGCCCATGAAGGTGTGGTGGACCTCCATGAGCACCTCTGTCCCCATGGCCACGGAGAAGCCAACAAGGACCACAGCGTGGTGACCTCCATGAGTAGCTCCATACCAGGTGACCTTCTCCCACCCCGTGTCCCCAAGTGTCCCCAGGTGTCCCCAAGTGTCCTCATGACCATGGAGAAGCCCAAAAGGTGTGGTGGACCTCCATGAGCACGTCCACACCAAGCCACCACC
>NW_023309462.1:0-7487 GCF_011077185.1 Oxyura jamaicensis
CTTAATAAATCACAAAAATCCTATTTGGGACTCAATCATTTATCACAATTGGGGGCTCGTCCGGGATGGTCTTGGTTCCTGAATTCTGACTGGATCTAGGAGGGGCGCCCCACCATTTGGTGGCTCCTGTTTGAGTTAGGTCGGGACTAACACCATCCTGAACCTGAATAAAGGCAAACAAGGAATTTGATTTTTTTATGAGCTCCCTTGCCGGCTGCAGCATTGTATTTTACCCATAATTCTGCGCGCGAAGATCCGAATGAAGACGACGGAGTCGTAAGTATTTAAGGTGTATACCGTTCGGTTGGGTGGGATTTGGTTGCCTGTGTGTGTAAGAGTGTGACTGACGGAACCTAGTTCCGAAGCGAGTGTGGAGGTCTTCTAACCGCGGTTCAAATCTACTACGAGGGACTTGGCCGGTGAAGGACCGAAGTGATTCCTATAGGATTCGTGGGTGGGTGATAGGTCCTAAACCCCCTGCAAGACACTCTTACTGGGTAGCCAAGGGCTGTAGGAATTGCCACAGTAAAATTCCTAGATGGGTCAGACAAAATTAAAGACCCGGGACCAGAGAAAAGGGAGCAAATTAAAAATGGTTCAGTACTATATGATAGAATGGCCAAATCAGGATATCCAATAATTAATAAGGACCTAGAACCTGTGGAATCTGGACCTTTGAGTCCATCATGGTCAGCTCAGGCTTGTGAGCTGTATGCTCTGTGTCAGGCCCTGGAACTAATAAAGGGGAAAAGTGGGGCTATATTTACAGCACGTTGAACTGAATGAACTCGCCATGCCTGAATCACCACCAGAAAGCAGTGTTGTACAACAAAAACTGGAAGTTTCTCCAAAGATGTTGCCATTAAATTAATAATATGAATTAATAAAATATAATTAATTAAAAAGTACTCATCTACTGCCATGAAATACTGTTACTATTAAACTTTATGTTCTGGTTTGGAGACAAAAAGGAATATAGTTAAGGCATGAGCATGTGACTTCCTGTTTCCTTAAGGTGGTGAGCTTTAATTCTATTCATGCTAAGTCTCAGTGAGACATACCAGCATCCTTGTGGACCCACTCATTTTAATGTTGTAAAATCGTGGGTCAGATGATTCAAAGCCTTAATGTAATGTACTCAAGTAGGGGAAAGGTGAATTGGTATCATTTGTTTTAAAAAGTCATATGGTGGATTTGTTTGTTTGTTTTCAAGTTTGTACTAATATAAAAGTCACATGAGCATGCTTGTTGAAAAGTAAAAGTTATTTTTCTGTAAGTGCATTTACTCTATTTTTGAACAATCAGAAGTATCAAATACTTGTTTAAATATTAAGTGGGTGTTTTGAGCCTGCAAATTTAATATTGGCTCTAAAACTCTGCTTTCATAAGTACCGTTTATTATACCACTATATTTCTGATGTTTGCATAATCATAGAAGGACCTCAAAACTTGAATACACAGACTGAAATATAAACTGAGAGCCTTGGATATGTCAGTGTGCTATATAGTGGCCTTTGAGGACTGTCATGATAGCCCTTTTACATTACATTACAAAGCTAATGTTTTAGTCCTAAATTTTCAGGACCCCTTAGTACAGAAGAAAGCTTTATACAATTACTGATGTGAATTTCTCTAAAAATGTATATTTTTGTGTCCAGTTGTATTATTTAAGTGTTCCTTTGTATCAATTTATGTATGCTTCTGTTGTGGTTTAACCTGGCCGGCAGCTAAACACCACACAGCCATTCCCTCATCCTCCCCCCCTCTATGGGATAGGGGAGAGAAACGAGAAAAACGGAAGCCTGTGGGTTGAGATAGAGACAGTTTATTGGGACAGCAAATAATAATAATGAGGTGTACGGAGCGGGTGATGCATGGTGCAGTTGCTTGCTACCTGCTGATCGATGCCCAGCCTGTCCCCCAGGCGGCCACCCCCCCCACCCCGGCTAGCCACCCCTATATATTGTTTAGCATGACGTCAGATGGTATGGAATACCCCTTTGGCCAGTTTGGGTCTGCTGTCCTGGGTCTGTCCCCTCCCAGCTCCTGCTGCACCCCCAGCCTGCCCGCTGGCAGGACAGAGAGAGAAGCTGAAAAGTCCTTGGCTTAGTGTAAGCATTGCTCTGCAGCAATTAAAACATCAGTGTGTTATCAACATTAGTCTCATCCTAAATCCGAAACATAGCACCCTACCAGCTACTGGGAGGAAAATTAATTCTATCCTAACTAAACCAGGACAGCTTCTAAAACAAAGAAGGGAGAGTAGGGGTGTGAACCCTAGGAAAAGATAGATAAAGTATGCTATGTTCTTAAATTTTTTAAATTGATGGACAGAGGAAGGTCCTTGCATCTGTCCGTGCAGGAGAAAAAGCGACAGACAGATCTAGAAGACAGATCTGGGAGAAACTCAGTTAAAGGAAGAGCACAAGTCATGGTAAAAAAAACAATAATAATAAGTCATGGTAAAATAAATAAATAAATAAAAATAAAAAATTACAGCACCAATTACTGGGAAGGGCCCTACACTCTAATAACTTGGGGGCCAAGGTTGTGCTTGTGTTTTAACACAAGCCGGTCCTAGATGGGTGTCAGCACCATGGGTCTGTCCGGCCGTCTCATCATCTGCCTTAACATGATCACAGCACCCTCCTCTGCGGTTTGGACTCCAGCTCAAACAAAAAAAACAACGTCTGGGATGGTCTCGCTGGCATATGCAGGACCCACAAACAAGGACTCCAGGAGCTGGAGGGGCAGCCAGAGCCCCCCCTGGCTGGGCAGCACTCAGTGCCTGCCTCTCCCAGGGATGTGGTTACAAAGTTTGTTCAAGATAAAATTAGTATGCCTGGTAGTTTTTCTCTGTATTTTAGTTTGTGTTAATCGTGCTTTTTATGTTAAAGAAGGGGGAGATGTGGGAGTGTGGCCATGGGAGTCGACAAGCCCCATGGTTGGTGATATCATCAGGAATGTAAAGAGTTTGGAGGAGGGAACAGAGAGGGGTGATTCAAATGCCTTGCTGTTTTGGGTTGCTTGTTCTCCGGAACGGTGGTAAAAATGTTATTAGAACACTTAATACCTAGATATGGGATAATCCAGTACATCGATTCTGATCAGGGCACACACTTTACTTCTAAAATAATAAAATTATTATGTCAATCATTAGGCTT
Source organism: Oxyura jamaicensis (assembly GCF_011077185.1). Taxonomy (NCBI): domain Eukaryota; kingdom Metazoa; phylum Chordata; class Aves; order Anseriformes; family Anatidae; genus Oxyura; species Oxyura jamaicensis. The sequence goes on from NW_023309462.1 coordinate 3,165, forward strand.
TCAGTGGGAATACCACACCCCGTGGCACCCACAAAGCTCGGGGAAAGTAGAAAGAATGAATCAAACAATAAAACATCAATTGGCTAAGTTAATGATCGAGACACAAATGCCCTGGACGAAATGCTTATCATTGGCACTTTTAAACATTAGAACTAAACCACACACTGAGACTGGATTATCACCATATGAAAAGTTATATGGCATGCCTTATTCTCAAGGGATGCCCCTAGGGAACAATGTAGTTGAGGATCGTAGTATCCAGAAATATAATTACCATTGGTAATAGATTAAAAGAGCTAAGAAAAATTGGGATGATGGCTCAGACACCACCTTTAGGATTTGTGATTCACCAGTTGAAACCAGGAGACAGGGTTCTAATAAAAACATGGAAAGAAGAAAGCTTATCTCCCCCCTCTGGGAAGGACCTTTCCTTGTTTTATTAAAAAGAAAACAACCGATATTTATTAACTGCTATCTATTAGCTGTTCTCTATTAACAAGGAAACAGCTGTGAGAACTGCTGAAAAAGGATGGACACGTGTCATGAGTAAAAGGTCCAGTGGAAGAGTGGAAAGTAACTTTGGAACCAGGAGAATCTAAACTATCAGTTGGACTTGAAGAAGCCTTCATCGAAGAGCATAAGCTAAGATGCTGTGGGAGTTTTATTATAATTACTCCAAATTTATTGTAATTACTCCTGTAAAATTAGTAAACAAAGAACCTCTTGAATAGATACCTATTAAGGGAAGAGATTTATCTATAACAGGGATCAGTTAAGCGTTATCCCCTGAAGGTACCGAGAAGGTACATCTGCAGTGTACACCCCTTTAAGATTAGGGAAGAGGGCAAGACCGGATAGGGAACTGGTGTTGTGGCTGGGAAGGTCTGCCAAGGGCTGCAACCCCTTCGGGCTGTGACCGCCGAGCACTATGGCCCTTACTGGACCTCTTCTAGTCCTACTTGGGGTGAGTTTCTTGGCCCAAGCTATGGCCAACAGCTGCAGTCATCTACTAGAAAAGAATGCTTGAGCTCCCAGACATTGGTGTATCATACTGTCTATGACTGTAAAGGCCAGAAAAGAGGAAGCTGCATTTTTAACCTAACTCAGTATGCTCTATGCAGAGAAATTAACTGGAACAAGTGAAGTTGTAACCACCCTGAATACCTCATTGTCAATAACCTTTGATGCCTGTGATATTATAGATGAAGACCCATATACTGATTGTGGAAGCCTGAGCTGGAAGAGATATAGTAACCAGCCCAAGTACATTTGTCCTAGAAAGGGTGGAACAGTGGCTTCTACGTGTTACACTGATTAGAAAAGAGATTATCTGTGGGACTGGCATTATCATTACTGTGGACCCTCAAATTGGGGTTGTGCTTGTTGGAGTACGGATCCTGGGGCTATAGGACCCCAATAGATATGCTTAATAGAATAATTAGGTTGCAAGCTGTAGTAGAAATAGCTGTGAATAAAACTGGAGATGCACTCGGATTAATTGCAAAACAAAATACCAAGATGGGAACTGCTTTGTATCAAAATTGCTTAGCTTTAGATTATTTGCTAGCACAAGAAGGAGGAGTCTGTAGAAAATTTAACCTTAGTAATTGCTGCTTAGAGATGGATGATGAAGGAAAAGCTGTGAATGAACTTGTAAAAAGAAATGAAGAAAATAGTGCATGTCCCAGTTCAAACTTGGAATGAAATCAATTTAAGAGAATTATGGAGGGACTTTATGGGTGGTGGTTGGCTTACTAGAATCAGGATAGTTGTATTGGGAATATGTGGAGGGTTGTTAATAACTCAGTGTTTAATACCCTGTTTTACCAGACTAATACACTCGGTTATACAAGGAATGCAAATATCTGTGGTACCTGTTGACCCAGAACCAGGGTAAGGGAAAATCGATTCCCTGATGATAATAAAAACAAAAGAGGATCCAAAATTGGTACCAATTTGGCAAATATTGACTCGATTTAATAGTAATAATAAAAAACACGAATCAATGCCATGAAAAAAAGAAATGGGGGATTGTGAAATGTGTTTATTTGATTCGTGTCAGTATGGAACAATGCTAGGGCCGCATGATGAAATATAAGCTCCTATTTAAGAAAAACAGAGTGATTAGTGTACCTAGTTCTTTTATCATGCAAAGGAACGATCCAGCAATTTGTGTAAGTAGCGGGTTTGAAGGGCGAACATTGAGACTCTAGTCTGGGAGATGAGGACCAAGGAGTTTTTTAGGAAACTGCAGACTTTTGCATGGGATGCTGCGCAAGCCTTTGATAACCAGCAAAGAGATCCACCAAATAAGGAGAAAGGGGGAGTTGAAGGACGACCGAAGGACAAAGCCTGGGAGGAAGACTACGAGCCTTCAGCACAAGAGACCCCCAGAAAGACCACCAGAGACTGCTACGCATGCGTCCAGAGAGGGTTTGGATTCCAGGAACTAATTATAATAACCCTGCCTTTTCTAGGAATAGTGATGAATATGCATTAGTCTAGGAGCATAAAAATCAACCACCTGATGTAACAGGTGTGTGTCCTGGTAGAGCAGAGACTCCTGGTGCACCCAGCGCTGTTTGCTTGCCTCTATTTGCTTAATAAATCACAAAAATCCTATTTGGGACTCAATCATTTATCACAGTGCCAATATGCAGCCAAGGAGGCTTTCTTTAAAACGTCTTTGTTTTGGATATTACTCATTTCCTTGGTTTCCCATTCCCATTTATTTATTACTATTCCTTATTAGATACTGGCCCTTGTTTCAATTTCCACACAAACCTTTTTATTGCAGTTTTTTACTATATTTTCCTAATCTTCTTTCTGAATGTTCCAATTCTCTGGGATTGAACTCTTCTTTCCACATACAAATTTGACTTTTTTCAGGTTATTAGTGAACCCCTTTCCAATCATAAATCCACAGGACTTCAGGAAAACACATGAAGCACTCAGCCTTCCGCCTTCTAGACAAATGACACCACCTTTTCCATCAAATTTACATTTCAAAAGGACCGAATTTCAAGCCAAATGCCAATTTTTCTCATGCACTTTGTTAGTAAGCCCATACAAAACAAGGAATCACTCCTGCGTATCCATCAATATGGGGGTTTAAAAAGGTATTGAGGCCTAAATAAATTTGCTCTCCCCCTTCTTACCAAATTTCCAGGGCTCAAGCCCGAACCACCAAAGAAGTGACTCTCTCCTTTTTGCCACTTTGATAATCAGTCATCCCCCTCCCTCCTAGTACTTGGGAAACTGACCAAACACCACAGCGAATATACCAAAACTGTTAAACTTTTACTTAGATGATGCTTCTGCCTTTCCTCTTGTCACACTGAAAACATTTAAGAGCAAAAATAGGATCACAAGATACACCACCGGGCACGTATATTGGGCACCACCATGAACACTCGAATAAAACAGCACTTCTTTTCGGTCTGTCATGCACTTCGTTCATCTCCGGTCGCTCACCTCACAGAGAATACGGAACCGCGGATTGGAGCTCCGCACTTGCTTCACACAGATGCTGCGTCTCACAGCACAATCACGCAATCACACAGAGAGCCCCCTAACACATCTCATCCATACCACAAGAATATATGATTTAGAACGATAACCAACCAAACATGTATTGTCTCTGACTGTGTTCTTCGTGGAGTGACTCACTCCACTTTGTTTCAAGCACATACACAAATAGTTTCAGCACAAAATACCCGGACATTTACAATTAAGACATACAATTATTAACACTCCAGATAGTATCCCTCCAGCAGCTGCAAACATTACCCAGGTAACCTTGTCACAATTGTGAGAGGCCCGCTTACCCTTCTCATGCTTCTTATACAGTCATCAGCAGGTCCGTCCTGGCTCCCAAAACTGGGATGCAGCGGTAACCTCGGATTTTCTCCATCTACTCCCAAGATCGCTAGCGGCCACTTTATCAGTCACCAAATCCCCATTGACCGCTCTATTGGTCAGCCTGTAGGGTACCCTCCTCCCTTACGGGGACTATGCTGCACGCCAGACATCTCTGCGCAATTTACCAGCTGCCCCGGCCATGTGTACGACTTACAGGCCCTTCCTGTACTGTAAAACATACCGTTTGTCCGCAGCTTCAGGAGGTCCTTGTCTGCTCCTGTGGTGAGCAGCTGGGAGTGGAGTCCCCTCCGAGGAAAATACTCGGGGTGCACCTAGGGGTGTCCGCTCCGCAGTCAATCCTGCAGCCGAACTGAGTGTCTCCTACCTGGCTTGCCAAATGAGTCGCGAAAAACTTACTCCACAATCAGTAAGATTGTAAAGTAGGTATGTTTATTCAGCACT
>NW_023309462.1:7587-7864 GCF_011077185.1 Oxyura jamaicensis
CGGGGGGGGGGGGGGGTAGTCCCACCAAAGTCGTGCACAACAATTCACTCGCATTCTCTTTTATCCCCTAAAATATTACATATGCAACACACCTATGAATATTCACTTCCTAGCTCCACCTAGCCCCACTTCGTATGATAATTATCTTATCAGTCCTTCTGCGCTTGTGTAGTATTCTCTGGTGGTCGTCTGGGTGGTCGTCGGGATGAAGTAAGATGTCTTCATCAGAGCTGAACTTTTCACCTTATCTTCTTGCGCATGCTCTCTGAGCCCTTGG
>NW_023309462.1:7964-8795 GCF_011077185.1 Oxyura jamaicensis
CCCTGTTATATAGGCACCTTGCAAGTGTGACCTTCTTTTAGTACTCCTCCTTACTCCTTATCATAAAGCTGTGCATTCTTCTGATTTAAAGAACAAAGTCAAAATTTCTCCTTATTGACGAAATATTCTTTATTGACAGCGCTGGATGCATGGGGGATCCTTCCGCCTTACGTGCATACCCAAAGTGACAAACTCTCTCACATTTATACAGCAGAACAACGAGTATTCAATTAATGCCTATACATATTCATTACCTAAACTCGCCTACTCACGCTTCTTCTGCTAATTAGCTTATCAGTCCTTTGTGTTTGCGCAGATTCTTCCAAGAATTGTGGGCAGGGGTCTTCGGGACGTGGGCAGTGGTCTTTGGGAGGAAGGCCGTATGTCTTCCTCATAGTATGCTTTTCACCCTTTATCTAGAAAGTAGCGATTTTGCAAGTTTGCAATGTCCTTATCAGTCTGAGCTAATTTGTGTCCTTGTTGTCCATCTGTTTCCTGCCCCAGACGGGATGTCTGGCAAGTTTTTGTTAGTTTTGACCTATTCTTCACCTCTTGGCTCCTGATAGTATATCTTACAGACTCAGACTACTTCTTCCTTGACTAACAGATAATATTGAGTAACTAACCTATTCTATTCTTAGTACCTAGATAATGATTCATCCTACTGCCTAGCTAGCTAATCATCCTTTTATATTTACTAATTGCTTGCTTGTTTCAGTTCCCCCCGTTTTTCTTGATGCATGCAAATTCCTTTGCATTAAATGTACCCATCTTTCATAGTACAACAAAACAAACACTTGAACAATATACATACAAATATTCCCAATATCA
>NW_023309463.1:0-1024 GCF_011077185.1 Oxyura jamaicensis
CCTAGCATTGTTCCATACTGACACGAATCAAATAAACACATTTCACAATCCCCCCCCTTTTTTTTTTTCATGGTATTGATTCGTGTTTTTTTTTATTATTATTATTATTATCATTCAATCGAGTCAATACTTGCCAAATTGGTACCAATTTTGGATCCTCTTTTGTTTTTATTATCATCAGGGAATGGGTTTTCCCTTACCCTGGTTCTGGGTCAACAGGTACCACAGATATTTGCATTCCTTGTATAACCGAGTGTATTAGTCTGGTAAAACAGGGTATTAAACATGGAATTACTGAATTATTAAACAACCCTCCACATATTCCCAATACAACTATCCTGATTCTAGTAAGCCAACCACCACCCATAAAGTCCCTCCATAATTCTCTTCAATTGATTTCATTCCAAGTTTGAACTGGGACGTGCAATTCTCTTCATTTCTTTTTACAAGTTCATTCACAGCTTTTCCTTCATCATCAATATCTAAACAGCAGTTACTTAAGGTTAAATTTTCCACAGACTCCTCCTTCTTGTGCTAGCAAATAATCTAAAGCTAAGCAATTTTGATACAAAGCAGTTCCCATCTTGGTATTTTGTTTTGCAATTAATCCGAGTGCATCTCCGGTTTTATTCACAACTATTTCTACTACAGCTTGCAACCTAATTATTCTATTAAGCATATCTATTGGGGTCCTATAGCCCCAGGATCCGTACTCCAACAAGCACAACCCCAATTTGAGGGTCCACAGTAATGATAACTCCTCCCATGGATAATCTCTTATCCAATCAGTGTAACATGTAGAAGTCACTGTTTCACCCTTTCTAGGACAAATGTACTTGGGCTGGTTACTATATCTCCTCCATCTCAGGCTTCCACACTCAGTATATGGGTCTTCATCTATAATATCAGAGGCATCAAAGGTTATTGACACTGAGGTATTCAGGGTGGTTACAATTTCACTTGTTCCAATTAATTTCTCTGCATAGAGCATACTGAGTTAGGTTAAAAATGCAGCTTCCTCTTT
>NW_023309464.1:0-4366 GCF_011077185.1 Oxyura jamaicensis
AATCTGACATTTCCCCATGTTCCTCTTAACCTCTTGCTGTTGGGCAGGGGTGACTCGTGTGTTGCTCCCAGCAGAGTCCCTCATTCACAGGGACATCCTCAGGCTGCGTCAGTCAGGACAAATGAAAGGGACCCGCCAACTGTAATCCTGAAAGAGAAAAACCATTACATTGGATTAATGGAGAAATAGAACAAGCTTTTCTCATATAAGTCTTCTGATTTATAATGTTTTATTATTATATAATTATTATTATTTTTCTTCCCTTGGACAGCACCCCAAGCCAAGAACCATGCAGATGCCCAACAGTAGCTCTGTGAGTGAATTCCTCCTGCTGGCATTCGCAGACACGCGGGAGCTGCAGCTCCTGCACTTTGTGCTCTTCCTGGGCATCTACCTGGCTGCCCTCCTGGGCAACGGCCTCATCCTCACCACCATAGCCTGCGACCACCGCCTCCACACCCCCATGTACTTCTTCCTCCTCAACCTCGCCTTCCTCGACCTGGGATCCATCTCCACCACTCTCCCCAAAGCCATGGGCAATTCCCTATGGAACACCAGGGCCATCGCCTACCAAGGGTGTGCTGCACAAGTCTTCTTTTCGGCCTTCTTGGTTGTAGCAGAGTATTATGTCCTCACTGTCGTGGCCTACGACCGCTACGTTGCCATCTGCCAGCCCCTGCACTACGGGAGCCTCCTGGGCAGCAGAGCTTGTGCCCAGATGGCAGCAGCTGCCTGGGGCAGTGGCTGTTTCCATGCTGTCCTGCACACGGCCAATACATTTTCCCTGCCCCTCTGCCAAGGCAATGCCTTGGACCAGTTCTTCTGTGAGATCCCGCAGATCCTCAAGCTCTCCTGCTCAGATGCCTACCTCAGGGAATTTTGGGGCACTTCTGTTTAATATTTCTTTAGTCTTTGTTTGTTTTGTTTACATTGTGGTGTCCTATGTGGAGATCTTCAGGGCTGTGCTGAGGATGCCCTCTGAGCAGGGCCGCCACAAAGCCTTTTCCACGTGCCTCCCTCACCTGGTCGTGGTCTCCCTCTTTGTCAGCACTGCCACGTTTGCCTACCTGAAGCCCCCCTCCATCTCCTCCCCATCCCTGGACCTGGTAGTGGCAGTTCTGTACTCGGTGCTGCCTCCAGCAGTGAACCCCCTCATCTACAGCATGAGGAACCAGGAGCTGAAAGCCACACTGAAGAAACTGGTTCTAGTGGCAATATTTACTTAGCAATAAATGGGCTACCTCACTTGTCTAGTCTTACTCAAGGTAATATCAGGCAATCTGTGACCTTTAGGCGTAGCATTCTTTAAAATTCTGTTTGCAGATAAATGTTAGCTTTCATTCCTCTTTCCCTGATGACCAGTCCTCTGTGTGACCCAGAGGCTTTCTCTAAATGTGTGTATTCCTAATTGACCCCTGGCCTCGGTTGTGGCATCTTGTTAGTAAAATGAAGTTGCCCAGTGGTCAGGGCTCGTCTTCCCAAACTGGAGTGCAGAAGATGCTCAGGGAATCCCAGGCTCAAGGCCTCAGTCTTGTGCTTGGGTGCCACCGGGACACAGGGACATGAGGGCACGGGGTGCTGGTGGGGGAGTTAGGGATGGACTGAGTCGTCACTGGCAGATTCCCAGTGCCCCTGGAGACCTTGATTGGTCAGGAAACAGGTTCCTGGCACTGTCTGACATGTGCCAGGGCTGCTGGCATCAGGGAGGTATCGGGAGCCACCAGGATATCCGAAGGGTTTTCCAGGGGCACCGAGTGCCTTGTGTTGCATGGGCAGGGAGTGGATTTTCACAGTACAGCTAAGCCAAAGGATGCATGGGCTGATGGGAGCTCTACAATGGCAGGACAGACAGCAAGGCCACAGCACCAAGGTCTGCGAGGCCTTCAGTGAACAAGTGGCAAGGGCCAAAAGCCTGGCTGACCAGGCAAGGGCAGGGAGGTGGGGAGATGTGGGTAGGGGCTGGGCTGGGCTGGGCAATGCCCGTCAGAGGGCACCAGCAGCGTCAAGGAGCGGTGGGAACATTCAGGGGAGGGCTCCCAGCAGGGCTTGGTGCTGCAGAGCCAGGGCTGGGGAAGGGAGCCCAGAGCTGCAGGGGCAGGGGACAGGAGGCCGCTCTGGGCCCTTGCTGGCCTGGGCAGAGCAGGAAGGGGGCCCAGGGCATTTGTCCCCTCACCGCAGGGCAGGGAGCTCAGCATGGCCCTTGCAGCCCCCTGCCCTGAGCCTAGCTCTCCCCTTGGCCTCGGCCCCGGCCTTGTCTCTGCTGGCAGCAGCGCTCTTGGCATGCGCTTCCTGGCCTCCCCTCGCCTGCGCACAGCTGCTGCCCACTCAGGCTGCTGGCACAAATGTGTCCTCACAAGCAGCACCAGCGCTTGGGCTGCTTCTCCTGGCCTCCCCCACCCCACTGCACTGACTCCTTGTCTCTGCTGGGCCCCACCTTCCACACCCAAATGTGTCCCTTGGCTGTCAGTGCCCTCTCCCATGGCATGACAGAGCCATGGCTGGGACAGGTTATACTTAGGTGTTGTAGTGCTTGTTTGCTTTTCTGATGGCACTAAATGTTCCTTCACCAATGCTCTAGATCCTTCTTCATTTCAGGTCACATCTCAATGGCCTTCACTCTGCTTTGAGTGTTTGCTTTATCTCACGGAGGAACTGGATTAGGTCTCCTTGATTAGTCTGAGGCCCAACGCAGAGCCTTTTGCCTCCTGCCATGACAGCACAATTCAAATAACTTTCCCTTCCTCTGGGCATTGATCTGATGGCTCATCTCACATTTCTCACCTTCATACCCAGAGTTGGAAGGGGATGGATTCCCCAAGGGGGGCAAGTTGATGGTTGTGTCCCAGCTCTTTGAAGTTTCCTGTTCTTGAGTCTGGCAGCCTGAATTTGCTGCAGGTGACCCAGGACGGTCAATGGATGTTCAGCTGTCTCCTAGGAACAAAGGAGAGTATCTTGGGTTCCCAAGGGCCATTTCCACTTTGGGTCAGTCTCAGGAATTCACTGAAGAAGGGGTGTGTCCTTGAAGGGGTTTGTGTGCTGGGCTGCACTGTAGTTGCAAGGATAAAGACCACTGCTGGCAGTGGAGGTGCCCTGGGAACTCCATCTGTCACCACTGGAATCCCCCAAAGGGTTCTGGTCTCCTGCAGGTACCTTTGGAGAGATGCCAGACCATGGAAGTACCTCAAACACAACGGGGTCTCTGGTGGCTTCCCCTGACTGCTTATGGTCAGACAGCAAAGCTCTGCCTCAATACCCAGTACTTTCATTAGCACTTAACGAATAGAGCAACTGCTCATCACTTCAAAGGATTCAATCCCTTCCATAAAATGTCACACCGTGTAGTTTCTACCAGGAAGAAATGTGAATGTTCAGGATGTATTTTCATGGCAGGAGAAGAAATCCTGGTGTTCACCTGTCCTTGCTTTGTCATCGCTTTGTCTATCATGCTGTGCTCCCCCATCTTCCAGGCACATCCACAGGTCTTGATTAAAGAGTCCCTGTGGAATGTCCCCTTTCCAGCTGCCTGTCTGGACCTAGGCACTTCCCATGGTTCTCCTGGTTTGCCCTCCCCTTCCTCCTTGATCCTTCAGACCGCTCTCACCGCCCCAGAGGCTGCTTCCAGTTTCAGGTAGAAGCAGCCCAGCTTGCCCATCTCTCAGCAGTCTGTCTATTTTGGTGCTTCTCAAGAACCTCATCATGACCATTGAATTCATAGCTTACGGATCAATGTTAATGTTATTTCATTTATTTTCCTGCCTATCAGTATAAAATACTTGTATATTTCTCACAGGAGGCATACAGAATGAAGAGTTTGCATTTTATTAGAAAATAAAAATTAAAATTAAAAAAAATGCTGCATGTTCCTTGGTTGGCAATAGGACAACCCCTTCTGCACCTGTGTGCAGCCAGGGCTCCAAAGAAAGCAGGGAGGAGATCATCCAAAGGGGCTGTAACATCCAGCTGTGCAGACTGGAGTGAAGGCTGGTGTAAGGAAATGAGAAGCAAGCACCAGGTGGCCAAGGAGAGCAATGTCAGGGCTGGGGTTGTGAGCAGCAAGGTTGTCTCTGCAGTGTCAGACCTCAAGAGTCTGCTTTTCCTCCCTAAAAAGCTCTCCAAGGGAGATCAAATCAATAAGGGAATAAGGCTCCAAACCAACATTCAAATAAGCGCATCCTTTAAGATGAGAAAAGATTTTTATGAGGTGCTTTTGGAAACCTTCCTCCTTAACTACACCATGAAAGCTCTCCAATTAGCTGTACAAGCCTTGAAGTCTTGAACAAAACTATGCAAGAGATGTTGGGAGTTTCTTCATTTGAACAAGTTCCATGGTGTCTTTTGGTGCTGAGGCGATGATGCTGAGGTACTG
>NW_023309465.1:0-3615 GCF_011077185.1 Oxyura jamaicensis
CACATGACTTGCAAGGAAATAGAATCACAACAAGGGATTCTTCTGAGCAAAGTGCCGCTCAAGTTTCCAGTGCGCAGTCCTCCAGACACAGGAATGAATGCTATGAGCAGGACTAGAGGGGCCCGTCCTGCAGCCAGGGGAAGGAAAGGGACAATTGGGTGTATTGGACTATGAGGATTGGATGGTCTGGCACATCAGACCACAGAAGGTAGAAAGGACTCGGTGGACCCTGGTGCACAGCGTAGCCTAATGGCATCCAGCTCTAAAGGGGCAGAACCCATCTGCATCTGTGGACTGACAGGGCATTCCCAAGAGTTAACTATAGTGGAGGCTGAAGTGAGTCTAACTGGGAAGGAATGGCAGAAGCACCCCCTTGGGACTGGCCCAGAGGCTATGCACATCCTTGTCATAGACTACTTCAGGAGAGGGTACTTCAAAGATCCAACCAGTGGGCTTTTGGCAGAGCTGCCATGGAGATGGAGGACATGAAACAGTTGTCTAGTGTGCCTGGTGTCTCCTAGGACCCTTCTGTTGTGGGGTTACAGAGGGCTGAAGAACAACAGGTGCCAGTAGCTACCCCAGTGGTGGACCAGCAACAAGACCATACTGACCAAGACTCCCTGATTCCCATCTATCAGCTGCTTCATCGACTGCACAGCCAAGCAGTGATCAGCAAGACTCGCTCAATCATTCATAGATCCAAGTAGTCAGTGTCTAAAGGGAAGTGGAGGCTAACGGTAGACTCTCATGACCTGAATGACCTCATGCCACCTCTGAGGGCAGCTGTGCCAGGCAGTCTACAACTTCCACATGAACTGGAGTCAAAGGCAGCCAAGAGCTCTGCCACAGCTGAGATCCCTTGTGCATTTTGCTCCATCCCCTTGGCAGCAGTGTGCAGGCCACAGCTGCAGGAATGTCGAGTCCACCTGGAACTGATGGTCCCAGGGCTGGAAACACAGCCGTGCCACTTACCATGGACTGACGCAGACCACCCTGGGATGGGGAAAGCTCCTGAACACCTGCAGTACCTTGATGATCTCATCATGTGGGGCAACAGAGCAGAAGAAGTATTTGAGAAAGGGAAGGAAGCAGTCCAAAGCCTTCTGAAAGCTGGTTCTACCCTAAAACAAATGTTGAAAGACTGGAACAGTGGATCCCAGTGCAGGCTGGCCAGGGTCACGGGGACAGCTGCTTGGGAACAGGCTGGGCATCAGTCACTGGGTGTGAGAAATTCCATAGTGCATTGCTTGCTTTGTACATCTAACTAGTACCGTTGTTATTGTTGTTGTTATTATTACTGACCTTTCCCTTTCCTGTCCTTTAAAACTGTATTTCTCTCAACCCATGAGCGTTACAGGCATGGAGCTTCAGGGGCACTGAGCTAACAGCTGTGTGGTGCTGAAGTACCTGACGAGTTACAGCACAACATCATGTTAGACAGCCACGCTCTGATAGCACTAATCACACTTCCAAAATCAGGCTCTCCCGTGTTGAGGGAGGAGCAGTCGGTGATGCCTTCAGTCTGCTTCCAACACCACAGCCCACCCCCTGTTTTCAAGCATTCCAACAGCTTTTGAGCATTTTGCAGTTGTTCAGGGGTGAGTTTCCAAAGCCCTGGAGGTGCCCACTGCTCTAGAAACCTGCCCCTATCCTCCCACACTCCCTGCCACTCACAACTATCCCTCCTCAGGACACATCTCTGGATGACATTCCTAAGTAGTTGTTTAACCTTAAACAAAACCTGAAGCGTGTTCAGGAGACATATCAATAACACCATGCTGGTCTGAACATCCCAAGGATATTCGGCATCTTGGAGAACTATTGTAATTAACTCGGAGGGGAAGAGGCTGGTGAAGGAGAAAGGGAGAGTGAACATTAGGAAAAAATATCTTCCCCTGTCCCCTCTGCAGATTGGCTCCCTGATGAAAAAAGGCAATAGGTGTAACTGTTAATAGGTTCCGAGATATGGTTTCCAAAGTAGAATCGACGACAGTGCTGAGTACAAATACCAGGTTAGTGCCATGACCAGCAATTTCATCATCTCATAAGCCATTGTTACACCGCACAGCAACATAACAGGCTTAAACCAGGGCCCAGAAAGGAGATACAGCACAACAGGGAGCACGTACAGAAAGTACCGTGCTATAAAACTCAATCTAGAACACAGGCACAGCAGACTTGAGATTAAAGCAGTCACCATTGTGACTAGCAACAATTAAGCAGCTCTAATACTTATACCAGTTTGATTTTAACACACTCTGTCGTTATCTCAGCCCTTCGTGCCCCACATTGGGCACCAAAAGAGCTGTTGTGGTTTGCCCCAGACAGCAGCTAAACACCACACAGCCGTTCGCTCACCCTCCCCCCTGCCTCTCTGGGATGGGAAACGGAAAGTGAAGCCTCTGAGCTGAGATAAATACAGTTTATTAAGATAGGCAATAATAATAATAATAATAATAATATGTATAATATGTACAACCAAGTCATGCACAATGCAATTGCTCACCACTCGCTGACCGATGTCCAGCCTATCCCCAAGCAGCCAATCCTCCCACCCTGGCTAGCCACCCCTATATATTGTTTAGCATGACGTCAGATGGTGTGGAATACCCCTTTGGCCAGTTTGGGTCAGCTGTTCAGGGTCTGTCCCCTCCCAGCTCTTGCTGCACCCCCAGCCTGCCCGCTGGCAGGACAGAACGAGGAGCTGAAAAGTCCTTGGCTTAGTGTAAGCACTGCTCTGCAACAAGTAAAACATCAGCATGTTATCAGCACTCCTCTCATCCCAATCCAAAACACAGCCCCCTACCAGCTACTGGGAAGAGAATTAACTCTGTCCTAACTGATCCTTGACAATGTTATATGAGAATCATACTATTCGTGTGGTTTTGAGAGTTGACGAGAAGCGGGGGAGATGGCCACACGATTGGTATCAATCGTATTTTGTTACTTTCGGGATCCTTGTGATTTGAGATATGGAGATCGGGGTCTGTGCAGAAGAGAGGGAGCCAGTCGAAACCACCCCTGTGGTCTGGATGAGATCCAGGAACCCACGGAGTCTGCACAAGAACAAAAGTTTACTAGTGGTGATGAAGAACTGAGAGCCTTCATGCTCACGACCCCCAATGACCACCACCAAGAGACACTGCTCAGGCGCCAAAAGGAGGAGTTTGTGAAAATACTAATTATAAATCAAAGTGGGAATAGGTCATTCATATGTGTAGGTGCACTCAGGTTTCTTATGAATTTGTAAATGCAATCAATGTTCTATATATTTAGAAAGTTGGACGGCTGTGCGTGCGTGTTGGTGGAGCGTGGACTCCCCATGCACCTAGCGCTGTTTCCTTGCCTTTTATAAATCCTGCTTAATTCAGACTGAGTTGCATCGTCATTTCTAACAGCAGGTAGAAGTGATCTGGTGGTGATCCTTCAAGCCCATGGCACACCTGCTGGGCTCCCAGCCTCTCTGACATGCAGAGCAAAGCACAGAGTCACATTGGAGTCTCTGCCTGGGGCTTCTTCTTGACAGCCCCTGTGCAGGAAGGCCCCAGCCTCCAGGCAGTGCCCAGATGAGATCCCCTCTTAGCAGGGAAGTGCTGCAGTGGAGGCCAGCTGTGC
>NW_023309466.1:0-3558 GCF_011077185.1 Oxyura jamaicensis
AATATAAATCAGTTGGACCAGGTAAAAACACTTTGGGAACCAAAATATAGCCCTAAATGTCCTCTAGGACTTTCTGTGCACCCACAGCAGTTCCTGTGTAAAAAGGTAGTTTGTCTTGATCTTTACGTATGGCAAAGGCATGGGCTGAGTTAATGACAACAAAAACCTGCTTATTAGAAGCTGCTTCTCAATGTTTCATGCAACTCCATACATATTAGCTAATGTAGGCTAGAAGTCGGTGCATATCTGCTGCACCGACTTAAAACCCATCCCCACACTCACCAAGGCACAACCCCAACCCAAATACAGACACAGCATTTCAGCCCCAACACAGCTTTAGGACCTGCTGGAAAGCAGGCTTCATCCTCAGTGAGGCATCCTCAGCCCACACGAGACACAGCTTCAGGCACCTCTTCACCTACAGAGGAAGACTGCCATCAGGAACTGCCACACCAGGCAACCTTTTTTCTCTACACCTTTCTCAGGAACAACACAGCATTCAAGTGACCTGCTTTGCTCCAATTCTAAAGACTGATGTTACAACCCATCTTGCCTGTGGCACCTGATAATCAGAACAGAGCAACCGCAGTGCTTGGAAGGCATAACTGCACGTGCCGCTCCTTGCCGCTCTCCGGTCTTATCTCAAATCATCAGCCACTTCTGTGGACTGCTAGCCATGGCACCTGCAAAGCAAGGCAAAGACCTTTCATAGTCACCTCATACTCCTTAGCCATTTCACTCCAACCAAGCTCATGACCAGCCCCCTTCTTATACAGCTCTTCAGAATGCAGTTTGCTCCTTTGAGTCTGTGCGAGACACCTGTGAAAGAAAAAGAAAAGCACAGGCCGAGGCAGAATGCAAAGCCACAGCACAGCTACGATAGTTACTCTCATCTGCTGCCTTACCTCTGCCCGCTCACCTGCCCGAGGCAGATGCTTCCATCTGCCCTCTTAAGCCAGCTACAACACCTCGAGAAGAGAAAGAGGGGACACTCAAAATGACACTGAGAACCGCAACTCAAAAGTAACTGCTTTATCACTCACCTTACCAGAGACTGCTCTGGCTGTGATGACGTCCTAGGTTGCAGGCTGCCTTTCAGCTTCAACACACCAAAACATAGTCAGAAGATAACCATTCAGCTGCTAGCATTAGCACCCATCCCTCAACAACACAAGGGACCCCATTTTTTATTTTCATCGTTTTGGAACAGCAGACAACTTCCCTCAGCACCTCACAAGTAGACCAAGCCAGTCACTGAGCTGCCAAATGAAGGCTTTACAGTTCCAGAAGGCGCTCCTTCCTTTGACCGGTTCCTCCCAAGGTTTATCTAAGTCAGGAGAAAAAACAAACAACAAAAAAGAGCACTCCACACCTGCGAGCTTACCCCTCCTCTAGCACTATTCAAGCACTATGCGAACAGTTGCTCGCAAGCAACTCAAGCCTCCCCCTCCGCCTCTGCCAAACACTATGGAGATGACTCTGTGCCAGCTGCCCTTCACTACGAGCCCAGCAGCCGACTGGATGTCTTTGCCAAAACAGTCCAGACAATGTATTACTACACCGACGGATTGCCAGATTAGCTACCATCACTAACTGCCAGGCAGGACAGCTCCAGGCCAAACACACAGGCACGCTACAAACGTTACAAACAAAAAACAGAACACAAGCACACACCCTCCCCCGCCCCCCCCCAAAAAAAAGAGACTCCCAGAGGGAAGCCCTGCAGCAACAGCAAGTCAGAACAGGTGCTCTGCAGCAGACCCAAGGAGAGACTCAAATGTCACGACCCGCAACTGGAAGCAACTGCCAGACCTGGGATGATGGAGGCATAAATAGCCTGCCTTTAAGACAAGAGACTGGAACAATGGGCACTGCAAACCCCATCAGAAAAACGCTTCGGAAATGAATTCCCAAGCAAGAGCTCCTGATGAAACCCACATGACTTCCGCAACAGCGAGGATGGAAACAGATGCAATCTCAAACAGAATATGATGCACAAGACCTGAAACGCATCTGCACTTTAAGCTGCGACTACAAGTAAAGAAGTGCTCAGATCAGCCCTACGATGATGAAACGAGCATTTAGGACCTTAGGTGTGGCTACCAAGTTGCCCATCTAATCTGTCCAGCGGAACAAGGCAATGAGGAGATCAAGACAAGATGAGTATCAAGACACGATGAGCACGTAACATATGATGATCTGATGCGGAAACATTTGATACAAAAAAAAATACACAGAAGTAGTGAGCTCTTTAAGCTCCCACTGCAAGACAAGAGGGGCTCAGCTTCCAATTGAGCATCAGCATTATTCCGATGAGGACAAGTGTTCAATACCCTCAGGATGGCTGCCTGACGAGCTGCCAGGGCCTGACGAGCACCAAGAGCAACAGCACAGCACAGACAACACAGAACACAAAAAACAGACAATTAGCTGGGACTGTCCTGTCTGGCACATGCTCACACCGTACCTGACAGGACCCCCCACACATAATCTCACTTCCTGACCATGATCAATTCTGAAAGGCCCCACCCGCTGCAATGACTTAAAAGCACAGACCCTCGCCCTATGTGTCCATTCACAACCCCAGCTCAAACATAGCACTTGCCCCCCAACTTCGCTTGGGAATGCTGGGAGGTAGGTTCCATCCTCAACAAGGAACACAAAGGCGAGCCAGGATGTTGCTTCAGACGTGAGGCTCCTCTTCACCTGCAGAAAGAAAGCGCCATCAGGCACCGGCACGCCAGCCAAAATTCTTCCTGTGAAACACCCACCTCAGAAACAAAACAGTAGTCACCTGACCTGCTCTGCTACTGCAGTTTGATAGATGACCTCTAGACAACTTCCCACCTTCCCCTGCCAACCACCCCCCAACACACAGTATTTGCCCCTGAAGTCAATTCTCAGGGATCAGAATCCATCCTCTGTGTGGAGCACAGAGGCCAACTACACTGTTCCCAGTATCTTCTTCATCCCCGGAAAAGAGGACTCACCCAGAGGTGGACCAAAAGACTACCAAACCGAAGACAATGCCCATTTTCAAACTTGTCTCCACTCACCTTGTCTCCACTCCCAATCCAGGCTAAGCGCTTCCATTCACAACTGTGCCGAGCTAAGGTTGCATGGCTTAGACCAAGGAGAAAGAACAGACAAATGTGACAATCCACAAAACAGTCTATTTCCACTTCTCTTCTTCCCTCCCCTACCCCAACAGACAAGAAGCCCCGGACCCACGTCCCCCAACCCAGTACCACCGCTTCACTCACCTAACATCCCAAAGAGATGCATCACGCTCCCAACTCCCCTTGTGCTCCGAGCATCTCCAGCACTTCGGGAACTGGAACCGCTGACGTCTGGCACGCCTCAGAAACGTGGCAGGAGTTGTACTCCGCTGTCACAAGGTGCTTGCAAAGCCTGCCTGACAGGCAAAACAAACTAACAAAATCCACTGACCAACTCAGGGCCCACACTGCAACCCACTCACACTAATGCCTCGTTCAAGGTCCTGTGCTCGTGACTTGGAGTATAAGAAACAAAAAGAGAAGGTCATGTCCGTGATGG
>NW_023309467.1:0-2535 GCF_011077185.1 Oxyura jamaicensis
CCCAGAGCGTGCCGGGAGGTGTGGTTTTCGGTCACTGGACTTCCCGGGCGCCACGTTCGGTGCGCGGGGAACCCTGGGAAATGTACTTCTGCGGCACTGGGCTTCCAGGCAGCGATGTTGGGTGCCCAGGGCATGCCGGGAGGTGTAGTTCTCGGGTTCTTTAGGGTTTCTACAGGTAGGGTTTTTAAGTTTTTGTACCCTCCACTCACCAAAGATGGCGGCTGGAGGCGCCCGCGGCCGCCACTGCGCTGGCGCTGCGGCTTGCCACCTGCTGTACCCTCCACTCGCCAAAGATGGCGGCAGGAGGAGCCCGCGGGCGCCACTGCGGATGCGCTGACTGCACTACACTTCACTCACCGAATATGGCGGCTGGAGTCACCCTCTGGCGCTACTGCGCATGCGCCGATTGCAGTACCGTCCACTCACCGAAGATGGCGGCCGGAGGCGCCCTCGGGCGTTACTGCGCATGCGCCGCCCGCGGTACACTCGACTCACCAAAGATGGCGGCAGGAGGCGACCGCGGGAACCACTGCGCATGCGCCGCCCGCGCAACACTCCACTTACAAAGATGGCGGCCGGAGGCGGCCGCGGGATCCCCTGCGCATGCGCCGCCCGCGGAACACTCCACTAACAAAGATGGCGGCCGGAGGCGGCCGCGGTATCCCCTGCGCATGCGCCGGCCGCGGTACACTCCACTCACCAAAGATGTCGGCTGGAGTCGCCCTCGGTCGCTAATGCGCATGCACCGTCTACAGTACCGTCCACTCACCAAAGATGGCGGCCAGAGGCGCCCTCGGGAGCCACTGCGCATGCGCCGCCCGCGGTACACTCCACTAACAAAGATGGTGGCCGGAGGCGCCTGTGTGGGCGCCTCTGCGCATGCGCCGCCCGCTATACACTCCACTCACCTAAGATGGCGGCCAGAGGCGCCCTCGGGCGTCACTGCGCATGTGCGGCTTCGCCCTGCCTGCAGTATCCCCCACTTACCAGCAGAGGGCGGCAGAGGGCGCCCGCGGCTGCCACCGCGCATGCGCGGCTTCTCCCCGCCTGCAGTACCCTCCGCTCACCAGCAGGGGGCGCCAGGGAGTGCCCGAAAGCGCCAGTGCGCATGATCTGCGCCTTGCCACCTGCTGTACCCTCCAGTCACCAAAGATGGCGGCAGGAGGCGTCCGCGGGCGCTATTGCGCATGAGCTGCCGCTTGCCGCCTGCTCTACGTCCACTCACCAAAGATGGCGGTAAGAGGCTCTTGTGTGGGCGCCTCTGCGCATGCGCTGCTGCTTGCTGCCTGCTGTACCCTCGAATCACCAAAGATGGCTGCCGGAGTCGGCCGCGGGCGTCACTGCGTATGCGCCGCCCGCTATACACTCCACTCACCTAAGATGGCGGCCAGAGGCGCCCTCGGGAGCCACTGCGCATGCGCCGCCCTCTATACACTCCACTCACCTAAGATGGCGGCTGGAGTCGCCCTCGGGCGCTACTGCGCATGCGCCGTTCGCAGTACACTCCAGTAACAAAGATGGCGGCCGGAGGCCGCCGAGGACGCCACTGCGCACGCGCCGCCCGCGGTACACTCCACTCACCAAAGATGGCGGCCGGAGGCGGCCGCGGGAGCCAACCAGAATTGGCAACATGACTATTTTTTCTCCCCCATTACCCTTTCGCTAGTGCTTTTTGTTTGATTGTGGTTTTTTTGTTTGTTTGTTTGTTTTGTCTTAGTTTCTATTTTTTATGGAGCAGTGACTTTAGGAGGAAAGAAGGGAGAAGCCAAGTATTTTTCAGTGAAGACGAGAACAATTCTGTCTCTGTATTTGTCAAAAGAGATGGTTTTGCAGGTTCAGGGTACTTCATTGAGACTGCATTCTAGAAGAACAGGAAACTGAAGAAATGGGTGTCATTCCAGATTCTTGGACACTTCAGATGACTCCTACTGGACATTCTCAGGTAGACCAGCAACAGGTGAGTGTTGAGAACACTGTGGAAGTTTCTACAGAGCCAGACATTGGAGTTATTGTGGATCACCCTGAGCTCAAAGTATATCTAATTTCAAAAACTTTTTTTTTTTTTTTTTTTTTAATATTCAAATAGGAGCTCTTGTGACCAGGCCAATTGCAAATGAAGTCAGTTGTTAACCAATGCCAACGAAAACAATGACGTGGAAGGACACAGAGATTGTGAAGTACTGAACCTAGAATGCAGTGTGACTGTTTAGTGTCCACACCTGGTGTAGATTTCTGTAGGCTACCATTTGCTTTTGGTCAGCTGTAGTTTAGGAGACAGATGCTTTGCCTAATGTTGAAGGTAAAAGGCCTGGTTGAATTTTCAGATAGCGCACTGACGACCTGCTAGTACTATTAGTTATGAATGTTATTTTAACAATTGGTATGATGGGTTTGAGGGCTTTTATTGGGGGATTTTTTTATTTTTTTGCACGCTTTGATGTATTAGGAACCGGAAAAGGATCTTTATTTCTTGCAGTGATGATTTTAAACCTGAAGTTAGCAGGTTGACATAAAGTAGCTAGCCACGGTTAAGCG
>NW_023309468.1:0-4337 GCF_011077185.1 Oxyura jamaicensis
GCAATAAAAGGGGGGCTCTCGTGGGGGAGGGTCTCTCCTGAACAACCGGTACACGTTTTGAGGCCCTGCTTCCCGGGACGTGGCCGAACATCGCTCGTTGATGGGAAGTAGAGAATAACTTTTTTTTTCTTTCTCTCTGTGCTTCTGCGCGGCCTTGTTGTTTCTTTTGTTTCTCTTTCTCCCCATTCCCCTTTCCTTTAATTAAATCATTCTCATCTCAAACCTCGAGCTCTTTGTGTTGTCTTTTCTCCCCCTTCCTCTTTGAGGAGGGGAGGAGTGAGAGAGCGGTTGTGGTGGAGCTTGGCTGCCCACGCGAGTAAAACCATCACAATTGATAAATGTAGTAGAACAGTAAATAACATAGGTGCAAGCAAGCTGTCCTTTTGATTTCTGAAACCAGAAAATTTATTTAACTTTTAGAACATAAAAGGTATATGAACTCTCTGCTGTTATATAGGAAAAGACATCATTAATAGTAAACAAGGATAAAATTGTTTTTTTTCACACATGGGCAGTTCCTCACTATAAGGTCAATTCTTGCTGAAACAAACATCACATTTCCGTCATGTGATTGCTTTCATAAAATACATTGTCTGATAATAGTTGACAAATAACCTCAGAATTTCTAGGCACTATGAAGAAAAAAAAGAAAAAAAAAGTATTTTTTATTATTTGAATTATTTTTCTGTGGGTTTTCAAGTGACTAACAAAACCATTCATTTCACAAAGAGCGTGGTCATAATGAAAAGACAATACGGAGTCAGGGAAATAGTCATCTGTAGTATTAAATGTGCATTGCCTGTACACCTAATGTTGTATTGTTCAGCATTTGAGTGTGTGCATTGCATATGGATAAAATGTAACAAATGTATTAATTATAATGAATGATTCACAATAAAAGATAATGAGGAGGCAAAAAGCAAAGTAAACAGATAATAACAACTGTATACAGATAATAAAAAAGGGGAATTCCAGGCTTAGACCCAAGTAGTTGTGTAGTTTGACTTCACTGAGCACTACTTATTTCATCATGAAAAGAAAAGTGGTATGCACATTTCCTATTAGCCGTAGTGTCTGAACAAGTTGCCCTGTGTGATAAATACAGATTTCACAGCGTAACAGAATAGTCTAGGTTGGAAGAGACCTCCAAGATCACCGAGTCCAACCTCTGACCTAACACTAACAAGTCCTCCACTAAACCATATCCCTAAGCTCTACATCTAAATGTCTTTTAAAGACCTCCAGGGATGGGGACTCAACCACTTCCCTGGGAAGCCTATTCCAGTGACTAACAACCCATTCAGGAAAGAAGTTCTTCCTAACATCCAACCTAAACCTCCCCTGGTGCAACTTTAGCCCATTCCCCCTCGTCCTGTCACCAGGCACGTGGGAGAATAGACCAACTGCCACCTCGCTACAGCCTCCTTTCAGGTACCTGTAGAGTGCAATAAGGTCACCCCTGAGCCTCCTCTTCTCCAGGCTAAACAGTCCCAGTTCCCTCAGCTGCTCCTCGTAAGACTTCTTCTCCAGACCCTTCACCAGCTTCGTTGCCCTTGTCTGGACTAGCTCAAGCACCTCCATGTCCTTCTTGTAGCGAGGGGCCCAAAACTGAACACAGTACTCGAGGTGCGGCCTCACCAGAGCCGAGTACAGGGGGACAATCACCTCCCTGGACCTGCTGGCCACGCTGTTTCTTATGCAAGCCAGGATGCTGCTGGCCTTCTTGGCCGCCTGAGCACATTGCTGGCTCATCTTCAGCCGACTGTCAACCACTGCTCCCAGGTCCTTCTCTGCCAGGCAGCTTTCTAACCACACATCTCCCAGCCTGTAGCGCTGTTTGGGGTTGTTGTGCCCCAGGTGCAGGACCCGGCACTTGGCCTTGTTGAACTTCATACAGTTGGCCTCAGCTCATCGGTCCAGCCTATCCAGATCCTCCTGCAGAGACTTCCTACCCTCAAGCAGATCGACACACACACCTAACTTGGTGTTGTCTGCAAACTTGCTGAGGGTGCACTCGATCCCCTCGTCCAGATCATCGATGAAGATGTTAAAGAGGACTGGTCCCAGTACCGAGCCCTGGGGGACTCCACTAGTGACCGGCCTCCAACTGGATTTGACTCCATTCACCACAACTCTCTGGGCCCGGCCATCCAGCCAGCTCTTAACCCAACGAAGCGTACGCCAGTCCAAGCCATGAGCAGCCAGTTTCCTGAGGAGAATGCTGTGGAGGATGGTGTCAAAAGCCTTGCTGAAGTCAAGGTAGACCACATCCACAGCCTTTCCCTCATCCACTAGGCATGTCGCCTTGTCATAGAAGGAAATCGGGTTCATCAAGCAGGACCTGCCCTTCATAAACCCATGCTGACTAGGCCTGATCGCCTGCTTGCCCTGCAACTGCCGCATGATGACACCCCAGATAATCTGCTCCATGAGCTTCCCTGGCACTAAGGTCAAACTAACAGGCCTATAGTTCCCTGGGTCTACCCTCCGGCCCTTCTTGTAGATGGGCGTCACGTTTGCTAGCCGCCAGTCAAGTGGGACCTCCCCTGATAGCCAGGACTGCCGATAAATGATGGAAAGCGGCTTGGCCAGCTCCTCTGCCAGTTCTCTCAGTACCCTCGGGTGGATCCCATCCGGCTCCATCGACCTGCGTACATCTAAGTGCTGTAGCAGGTTGTGAACCATTTCCTCGTGGATTGTGGGGGTGACATTCTGCTCCCCATCCCCTTCCACCAGCTCAGGGTACTGGGCGTCCAGAGAACAACTGGTTTTGCTGTTAAAGACTGAGGCAAAGAAGGCGTTAAGCACCTCAGCTTTTTCCTCATCTCTGGTTACTAAGTTTCCCCCCACATCCAGTAGAGGGTGGAGATGCTCCTTAGTCCTCCTTTTTGTGTTGATGTATTTATAAAAAACATTTTTTTTGTCTTTAACAGCAGTGGCCAGATTGAGCTCCAGATGAGCTTTGGCCTTTCTGATTTTGTCCCTGCACCGCCTCACAGCATCCTTGTAGTCCCCCTGAGTGGCCCGCCCTCTTTTCCAAAGATTATAAACCCTCTATTTTCTCCTAAGCTCGAGCCACAGCTCTCTGCTCAGCCAGGCCGGTCTTCTTCCACGCCAGCTCGTCTTTGGGCACGTGGGGACAGACTGCTCCTGAGCCATTAAGATTTCTTTCTTGAAGAGCGTCCAGCCCTCCTGGGCTCCTCTGTCTTTCAGTACCGCCTCCCAAGAGACTCTGCCAACCAGTGTGTTGAACAGCTCAAAGTCAGCCCTCTGGAAGTCCAAGACAGTGGTTTTACTGATCCCCTTCCTGACTTCACCGAGTATCGAGAACTCTACCATTTTGTGGTCACTCTGCCCAAGACAGCCCCCGACCAGCACGTCTCCCACCAGTCCTTCTCTGTTAGTGAACAGAAGGTCTAGCGGGGCACCTCCCCTGGTAGGCTCGCCAACCAGCTGCGTCAGGAAGTTTTCTTCCACGCTCTCCAGAAACCTCCTGGACTGCTTTCTCTGGGCTGTGTTGTGTTTCCAGGATATGTCTGGGAAGTTAAAGTCCCCCACAAGAACAAGCGCTGACGATTTCGCAACTTCTGCCAGCTGCCTGTAGAACTCCTCATCCGTCCCCTCATCCTGGTTTGGCGGCCTATAACAGACCCCCACCAGGATGCTTCCCTTGTTGGCCTTTCCGCTGACCCTAACCCATAGCAACTCCACCTTGTCATTCCCAGCCTGAAGTTCGATGACGTCAAAACACTCTCTAATATAGAGAGCCACTCCACCACCCCTTCCATGCTGCCTGTCCCTTCTGAAGAGCCTATAGCCAGACATTGCAGCACTCCAGTCATGAGAGTGGTCCCACCACATTTCTGTGATGGCAACCAAGTCATAGCCTGTGTGCTGCGCAATGGCTTCCAGCTCCTCCTGCTTGTTGTCCATGCTGCGTTCATTAGTGTAAATGCACTTCAGCTACCTTAGCCTTCTCCCTCAGCCTTGCCACTGTTCCCCCTGGCATACCTCCAACAGGCTTTGTTTCATCCCCGCCCCCCTTCTCACCTAGTTTAAAGCCCTCTAAATGAGCCCTGCCAGCTCCTGGGCCAGGATCCGTTTTCCCCTTGCGGAAATTTGCTAAGTATGACAGCACTGGATAAATGCTGTAAGTCTCTTAGTGCTTTTAATTGTATATCATATGGTCATACTTGAGTTACTTGAAAAATGGTGCCACTTTTAATAACTGAGCAATTACTAACATGGTCAAAATTCCACCAATGCAAAAATGTAAATGGAGATGTCTGTGTTTTTAACAAAAGAAACTGGCATACAAGCTCATTGGCATAATATGA
>NW_023309469.1:0-2869 GCF_011077185.1 Oxyura jamaicensis
AGTTTGGTCAGCCTGCTCTGCTGTGGGTTGTTCTCCGGGGAGGGCACGCTCACCTACCTGTTCTGGGTGACCTGCGATGCCACAGTGCTCACAGAACAATGTTGCCATGGTTTTTGCAAGTTGTTTTGTTTGTTTGCTTCTAAGACCTGTCTCATTCTCGGTACCTTCTCATGCAACCTGTTACTTGATGTCCTTCACTTGCTTCTTGAACCCGCAGAGCACCACCATATCCCACGGTGCGGCCTGTGGAAGGCAGATTTTGTTTGCTTGGTTTTTTGCTTTTTGAAGAAAACATTTCCCTCGCCTGTATGTCAGGGTTTAAGTTCCAGGTATGAAGGTACCCAGCCCCTGAGGTGCTTTGCTCCACGTCTGGCCTCTCCTGTGGAGCGTGGCCGTGGCAGCCTTCCTGGCCCGCACAGCAAACCTGGCACGAACCCGAGCTTGCAGCTGAAGGCTGCAGCTACGGGGCAGAGGGAGGGGCGCTGGTGTTCTGCCAGTGCAGTGGGGTCAGTCGCCAGGTTGGGTGCTGAGGGTTTTCTTTGCCCAGAAGTGGGGCAGAGGTTTTGGCTAGCCTGGTCTACGTGCTTGAATAGGCGTGTTTGTGAATGGACACATTTGAAGATAACTGCAATAAGCAAAGATGGATTAAACTGTCTGAAAATTTGTAGATGACAAAGCCACTGTGTAACCAGAGGGTAGCTCAGTTTCCTTTTCTGCAGATCCTCTTTCTGCCTTGCCCAGAAGAAGGAAAGAAGATGAAGGTGAAGGGAGAGATTGCAAACAGTGAAAGGAAAACACAGTTACAAAAATAACAACCTTTCATCACCAAGGTGGATGAAACACACCTGTAATACAAATGGAATGCCTGAACATGTGAGTTAGTTTACTGCACCAGCAGGAAAAGAAATGCTGTGTGAGGAACTGAAGTTACCATCTGGCTGTCCCTAAGTGCTGAGCCCAAGGATAGGAATGCTGAATCAACTGAGCACTGCTGGTCAAGAGTCTTCACCTGTGGCTCAAGTAAATGCTTAATGCTGGTAACATCGATAAAATAGGTGAAACTTGAAGAGTCCTCTTTCTCAGCTGCACCGTAAGAGCTGTGCATCTGGTTTGTGTAACTGACGTGGTTAAGCAGGCTGACTCCCTGTGAAATGACAAGGTTACGAGTTTGTCTTAGCTTCCCAGTGGCTCAGCTTCAATTTATTGGCCCCTATTGGCCCTGCAGCTTTTCAGAATGTTCCAATTCCACATAAAGCCAACAGGGCATCATTCACAATTCACCAGCTTCTTCAAAGACAGGAGCGCTTTTTAAAGTTGCCCCCAGGCTCATCAACTGTTGGAGCCCAAGGAGATGAATTCCCCAGCTCTGTCACTAATCCTGCCCTTTCAGAGCAAGACTCTCACTAACATTTTTAACTAAAGGCAGGAAGCCTGTTAAATCTGGGCTGGGAGGGGACTGAGGCGCAGCAGCACTTTCTTCTTGCCTCTGCATAATGTACTCAATGTTTCTGCCCTTTGGAAGATGCACTGACTGCGCTCATCATGATAAACACCACTCTTAAAAGCAGAAGTTTCCTGTTTTCACAGTGAACAACTTCTCCTGGCTTCAGTCTGGGGGAGGACTAAACGTTTCCTCACCAGCAGCAGAGGCTGTGCCCTCCGGCCATCACCACACAAGCCCAAAGCTGTTTAGCCACGTTTACCCAGCCTGCTGACATTTGCCACGTCCTCACAGAGCATGAGACTGCTCCCCCCAAGCCAGCATGGTGAAGAATTGGTTTATGGACCAAAAAAAGGTTTCATCTTCAGCAGGCAAGCAGCCAGCCACCTCCACTTTAACTCCTATTGCTGCCTTCAGCTACAGGGTTACAGCAAATACTGCCACTCTAACGGCAGGGATTTACTTTGCTAGTGATGGATCTGACCTTCAAGAGCCTAAATCCATACTTGCCCAACACTTGGGGATCGTGGACTTTGGGTCAAGCATGCCCTCTATTCCCATCTAGCCTCACAGCGATCGGACTACAAAGTCCTCGTAAAGCGGCTCAGTTACAAGCAGTGTACCGCGGTACATTTACAGGGCACGCTGCAGGAATTAAGGAAGAGCTGGTCTGGCAAACACAAAGTGCATCGGGGACAGCACGCACTACCTGCACTGGATGCAATTTCAGGATGAGCCGGGACACGTGGGTCACCCAAGGATGGAAAAGGTCAGAGCATGGAACTGGCAGGCCTGAACACCGTCTTCTTCCTAGCCTCCCTACGCAAGTTCACACAACAAAGAGCTCAAATTAATCGTTCGCTGGGCTCGCCGCTTCAGCCTGGGACACAGTGAGCAACCGGAAGCATGGCAGAACTGATCTCAGAAAAAAGCCACCTCTGCCCCTTGAAAACCTCATCACCGAGTTCTTTGTCAACATCCTGGCACAAGACAAGGCACGCACAGAGAACCTGGCTCTCCTTTCACCTTTCTGGAAAAGAGCAAAAGAGAGAAGTAAGCAACCCAGAGCAACAGCTAGTGCTAGATGCCCTTAACAGAGACTTCTCCTAATCGACACCCTATTCCAACGAGGCCCAGAAGTGACACTGACTCTCCTCCAGGCTCACAAGAGTTTGCTGCCTTCTCACCTGCCTGCAACAATCTTCCTGTCAACAAGCACCCCAAGCAGAAATTCACCTTTGCTGCGGACATGCAAGCATGCTGCCAGGGTAAAAAGAGATTCTGGAGAAAGTGAGCCTGTAGCAAGCCTGGCCATCCCCTTATTAATTCCCCTTTATCTCATTTCCATTCATGGGGAAGCAGCGGGGGAGGGGGGGGGGGTAAATCAAGATTTGAGTGCTTAACTAGATGTTGAGAACAGGTGTACTG
>NW_023309470.1:0-2315 GCF_011077185.1 Oxyura jamaicensis
GCCTTCTCTCTTTCCAAACAACCTTATGCTTAACCCGAATGGGAACACTGAGCCGAACGCGAAGAAGACCACGAGAGAACAGGTATGGCGCCACTTTATCCCATCAAAAAGTGCTCCCAGAAAAAGCTTTTGGGTACACCTCAATGCCCTTGGGGAACCTTTACGCAATCCCACAAACAAGAGAACTCTGTGTCTTCGCTCTCTCCAAACAACTCTAAATATAACTTTTCCCGGAACAGTGAGCCGAACCCTAAGAAGGACACGAGACAAAAGGTATGGCGCCATTTTCCCCGTCAAATAATGCTCCCAGCAAAAGCATTTGGGTACACCCCAATGCCCTTGGGGAACCTTTATGCAACCCCACACACAACAGGACTATGCGCCTTCACTCTTTCCAAACAACCCTAAACGTAACTCTCTTCGGAACACTGAGCCGAACCCTAAGAAGGACAAGAGACAAGGTACGGCGCCACTTTCTCCCATCAAAAAGTACTCCCAGCAGAAGCATTTGGGGACACCTCAGTGCCCTTGGGGAACCTTTACGCAACCCCACACACAACAGGACTCTGTGTCTTCGCTCCCTCCAAACAACTCTAAACGTAACTCTGATCGGTGCTCCAAGCAACCTTATCTCCTCAAAGGATTCTCCAAATTCCTCAATGACTATGAACAAACCCCCACTAATTTATCAACCTAAGGAGGACCCCAGAAAATACAAAAGGCAACAATTTTGCTAATCAAAAAGTGCTCCTAACGGAAGCATTTGGGTACACCTGAGTTTGCTTCGGGAGCCTTTACGCAACCCCACACACAACAGGACTATCCGCTTTCACTCTTTCCAAACAACCCAAAATGTAACTCTAATCGGAACCTTGAGCCGAACCCTAAGAAGGACAAGAAAAAACAGCTACGGCACGACTTGCTCCAGTCAAAAAGTACTCTGAGGAAAAGCATTTGGGTACACCTCAATGCATTTGGGGCACCTGTACGCAACCCCACACAGAATATGACTCTGAGCCTTAGATCCATCCAAACAAATCTAAACGTAACTCTCATCGGAACACTGAGCCGAACCCTAAGAAGGACAGGAGACCAGGTATGACGCCACTTTCTCCCATAAAAAATGCTCCCAGCAAAAGGATGTGGGGACACCTCAATGCCCTTGGGGAACCTTTACGCAACCCCACACACAACAGGACACTGCGCTTTCGCTCTCTCCAAACAACTTTAAACGTAACTCTAATCGGAACACTGAGCCAAAACCTAAGTACACGAGACAAGGTATGATGCCACTTTCTCCCATAAAAAATGCTCCCAGGAGAAGCATTTGGGTACACCTCAATGCCCTTGGGGAATTTTTACGCAACCCCACACACAACAGGACTCTGCGCCTTCACTCTTTACAAACAATCTTAACCATAACCCTAATCAAAACACTGAGCCGACTCCTAAGAAAAACCTAGAAAATGCATACAGCGCCAATTTTGCTAATCAAAAAGTGCTCCCAACAGAAGAATTTCGGTACACCTGAATTCGCTTCCGGAGCCTTTACGGAGTTGTTTGGAGAGAACGAAGAGGCAGTGTCCTGTTGAGTGTGGGGTTGCGTAAAGGTTCCCCAAGGGCATTGAGGTGTACCCAAACGCTTTTGCTGGGATCATTTCTTGATGGGAGAATGTGGTGCCGTACCTGCTCTTTGGTGTCCTTCTTCGGGGTCGGCTCAGTGTTCCGATTAGGGTTATGGTTAAGGTTCTTTGTAAGAGCGAAGGCGCAGAGTCCTGTTGTGTGTGGGATTGCGTCAAGGTTCCCCAAGGGCATTGAGGTGTACCCAAATGATTCTGCTGGGAGCACTTTTTGATGGGAGGAAGTGGTGCCGTAACTGTTTTCTCGTGTCCTTCTTAGTGTTCAGCTCAGTGTTCCGATTAGAGTTACGTTTAGGGTTGTTTGAAGGGAGCGAATACGCAGAGTCCTGTTTTTTTGGGGTTGCGTAAATGTTCTCCAAGGGCATTGAGGTGTGCCCAAATGGTTTTGCTGGGAGCATCTTTTATGGGAGAAAGTGGCTTCATACCTTATCTAGTGTCCTTCTTATGTTCCGGCTCAGTGTTCCGAGGAGAGTTATGTTTAGAGTTGTTTGGAGAGAGTGAAGAGGCAGCGTCCTGTTGAGCGTGGGTTTCCGTAAAGGCTCCCAAAGCGAATTCAGGAGTCCCCAAATTCTTCTGTTGGGAGCACTTTTTGATTTGCAAAATTGGTGCCATATGCATTTGCTAGGGTCTGTGAAATGTGTTTATTTGATTCGTGTCAGTATGGAACAATGCTAG
>NW_023309471.1:0-8473 GCF_011077185.1 Oxyura jamaicensis
GGGATAGACTAAATTTTCTTCCTACTAGCTGGGATGGTGCTGTGTTTTGTATATAGGATGCAGTTCCAGACAAAATAACAGCATGCATAAGAAGGAAGAACAGAAAGAGTGGAATTGGGCAGCCTTCCAACCCCTACCCTTCTCTGAGTCTGTGCTGCAGTTCCATTCAACTACTTACTCCTGTATTGGCCAAACTGTCTTGCAATTCCTGTTGCTGTTATCTTGTGAGAGACAGCATAATCAGGGTCAGCCACCTGTATGCAGACATTAACACCTGACAGAATGCAGCATCAGTCCAGGGGAACCTTGAGAAACTGCACGATTTTACCTACAGAAACCTGTTGACATTTGCAAGGAGAAGAGTCGTCGTCCTGCAGCAAAGGAACAAAATCCCCACACATCAGGGCAGACTGGGACCATGCTGAGTTAGCAGTGCACAGGAGGAGTGCCTGGTCACCACGACGGATGCCATACAAGCAGTGGTGCCTGCTCACCAGGAACCAGGCCAGCTTCCTACAGAACTGCCTTACAAGGGACGTGGCCACCAAGAAAATCTGA
This sequence comes from Oxyura jamaicensis, assembly GCF_011077185.1. Lineage (NCBI taxonomy): Eukaryota > Metazoa > Chordata > Aves > Anseriformes > Anatidae > Oxyura > Oxyura jamaicensis. The sequence continues at coordinate 559 of NW_023309471.1, forward strand.
GTTATCAGACTCAGCTTAGTTCCAATGTAGCACCAAACGGTCAAGGGTTTACAGCCAGCAGGAAAAAAGTTGTAGGTCTGGGAGCCCCTAGGACAGTCTGGTATAGAGAGGAGCAAGGACTTTGGCAAGGCTGAAAATCCCAACAAGAGCATGATCTTTGCATCCATGGCTCTGGCTGTTGTTTCTGCCACTGACACCCATGGGAGACAGCCTAACATTAAAGCACCAGGGCCTCACTGCTTCCTTACCCCTCCCTACCCATGAACCAGGTAGGGGTCTTACCATTCTCCTGCACTTGGCAATGCACATCCCCATCTCCTACTGCCCCAGGAAGAGCCCTGAGCAAGGTGTGAAGGGAAAGGATCTCCCTTCCCAGTGTCCAGGGGTCAAGGCCTGGCCCTTGTGCTTGGTGAAATACATTCAGTTTGTCTTCACATCAGTGTCACCTTAACATTGCTTTTGTCTACTTGTCCTCACTGCCTCCAATGCTCCAATGGAGCTCCAAGGGAGGCGTTCTCCGTGTTGGCCCTCAGGGGGACACTCCAGGAAACTTGCCTCTGACTTGGACTTGAGAGATGTCTTCAATTTGCTCTCAGTGCCTGAGGTTTGTGGGCTCATCACCAAAGCCACCAGAGGGGTGATGACAATGCCTTGGGTTGGGCCTCTGCTGCTGAGTTGGGCCAGGCTCCTGGGACAGAGAGAGCTCCTGGCAAGAGGGCCCTGGTGCAGAGAGACAGCTCTGCCCAGGAGCAGCTCCTCTGCACAGCGCAGCAGGGCTGGGGCTCTGAGCGCAGGCACCCAGGCAGAAAGGGATTCCAAGCAGCCTGGAGGGTGCGCACAGAGGAGAGCTCAGTGCAGGAGAAACCTTCACAGCTCTGCACACGGTAAGTCTCTGGCTGCAGGAAAGTGCAGGGAAGGTTCCTGGAAGGGGCTCCTGGATCCGGGACATCTCTGCCTGGCCAGGAGCTACCAGGATGTCTCTTGTGGCTTGTGCAGTGTGGAGGAGAAGGTGCTGCAGGGCACCTGCAGGGGTGGCCAGGACTGTGGTGCAGAGCAGAGTCCCTGCTGTGTCCCAGGGGCTGTGTGCTGGGGCAGGTCCTCTGCCGCCTACCAGGCTCAGCACTGCCTGGGGAGCCCAGAGGCTTGGACAGAGGAAGACAAGGCAGGGGCTGCCTGCAAAGAGAAGGCACATTCTGAAGTCTTTGCCTACATTTTCCTGCTCTGATTCTGGGGCAGGCTCTGTGTTAATGGTGTGGTTGGATTTGCACAGGTGATGGAGCTTCCTATTGCACTGAACTGAGACATAAACAGGTTAGTGATGAACTTGAGAACATCCCTTCCCTTCTCCCTGCTTACACACTACACCAGGGTTTTTCTGAGCTGTTCTTCAGCACCTGCAGACAGGGAGATGTCCCCAGAGCTGTCCCCATCCTCGGGAGTTGTCTGCAGGGCAGAGCTGGGCACACAGCAGGGGGGATGTGTTCTGTGAGCCTGGATGGGAGGAGGCATGGGGATAGAGAAAGAGCTGCTGGCAGGGACAGGTGGAGGCAACAGGGACATGGGCAGGCAGTGAGAGGCAGCTGCTCCCTCCCTGCCATGCCCTGCAGTGCAGGTGCCTTCCTTGCAACATTCCCTGCTCTCCTCTCTTCCCTCACACAGCTTCTGTAATGGCAAGGAGCGTATTGGAGGCTCCCTGTGCTCTGCCATCAAGTCCACATTGTCCAGGGAAGGAGCTGCCTCCTGTGCAGCCAGAGCACTGGCAGAGGATAACTGAGGGTCTTGACAACATCCAAGTTCCCTTGATCTGCCCTTGTGAATCAACATCCTTGTCATGTACTTGCCATTGAATTCTGCACAGCTGTGCTAAAAGGGATGCTTTTCCATCTACTCTTGGAGCTGGTGCCCTCTTCTCCCAGCACAGCCTGGGTGATTTTTCAGCATAACCTCTGAGTGCAGCCATCCCCCAGCTGAATGCTGGAAGCAGCCAGCAGCTGGGCACGAGGGGATGGACAGAGCAGCCCTCCTGGATGAGACCTCTGGCTGAGGTTTGCCCCCACAACAACAACATTTGCCACTGCTCTGGAGCACAGGTGGCCCATCAGGGGGCTGATGGGCAGAGGTGGCTGCTGTGTACAGGACACTCAGCCAGCACAAAGCAGGGCCTGAGCTAGGGAGAGAGACAATGGTCCCCCTGAAAAGAAAGGCAATGTGAAGGTTTCAATGAGGATTGAAATGAGTATTGCTCACAGGAATTTCCCCTAACAGTCAATTTATTTTTTTCTACTTTGTCAGTCTCCTTGATGAAGCAGGAAATGCCCAACAGCAGCTCTGTGAGCGAGTTCCTCCTGCTGGCATTCGCAGACACACGGGAGCTGCAGCTCCTGCACTTTGCGCTCTTCCTAGGCATCTACCTGGCTGCCCTCCTGGGCAACAGCCTCATCCTTACCGCTATAGCCTACAACCACCGCCTTCACACCCCCATGTACTTCTTCCTCCTCAACCTCGCTCTCCTTGACCTGGGCTGCATCTCCACCACTCTCCCCAAAGCCATGGCCAATTGCCTTTGGGACACCAGAGCTATCTCCTATGAAGGATGTGCTGCACAGGTTTTCTTTTTTGTTTTCTTGATTGGAGCAGAGTATTGCCTTCTCACTGTCATGGCCTATGACCGCTATGTTGCCATCTGTAAGCCTCTGCACTACGGGAACCTCCTGGGCAGCAGAGCTTGTGCCCGGATGGCAGCAGCTGCCTGGGGCAGTGGCTTTCTCTATGCTGTCCTGCACATGGCCAATACATTTTCCCTGCCCCTCTGCCAAGGCAATGCTGTGGACCAGTTCTTCTGTGAGATCCCCCAGATCCTCAAGCTCTCCTGCTCAGATGCCTACCTCAGGGAAGTTGGGGTTCTTATAGTTAGTCTCTGTTTAGCATTTGCATGTTTTGTTTTCATTGTGGTGTCCTATGTGCAGATCTTCAGGGCTGTGCTGAGGATGCCCTCAGAGCAGGGCCAGCACAAAGCCTTTTCCACGTGCCTCCCTCACCTGGCCATTTTCTCTCTGACTCTCAGTACTGCCATGGTTGCCTACCTGAAACCCCCATCCAACTTTTCCTCATCCTTGGACCTGGTGGTGTCTTTTGTGTACTCGGTGGTGCCTCCAGCAGTGAACCCCCTCATCTATAGCATGAGGAACCAGGAGCTCAAGAATGCCTTGTGGAAACTCTTTGGATACATGCTTCTTCACCATCAATAATGAGCTTATAATACTAATGGGACAAACAGGTTATTTTAAAAAATATATCTTAATACAATAGCTTGATATTCCTTTATTTTTATCATTATTATTATTATTTCCTTGAACTCGTGATTTTGATTTAATTCTATTTGTGGTATCCTGTCTATTAATTGTTTTATTTTTAATTGACTTTCCCCCAGTCACCTTATATTCTTACAGAACAAGGATTCCTGTGTGGATAAAACAATAAAGAAGCCATGAGAACTTCCCTAGTCTCAGCTGCCATCTTCTCCCATCTTCTCTGGAGCTGGGGGAGCAGTGCCAGCAAACAGGAGGGGCTCAGGGCCAAGAGCCCAGCTGCCACATGAAGGAGCAGCCGCGGTGGCCAGATAGCAGCACAGAGCCCCCTCTTTGCCCAGAATGAGTCACATGGTGCAAGCTCCCTTGGCTGACAGGGTGGACAGTCTGAATAACATGGTCTCTGAACGGCCACCTTTGCTCTAACAGCAATATGTCTGAGTTACAGAACCTTCTTCAAGTGGTCTCACAAACAGCCCCACACCTTTTTTGTTCCCTCCAAGGTGTATTGCATATGACCCCATGTTCTGGTTTCAGCTAGGATAGCCTTAAACGCTCCTAGGGATATAATAAGGGATGTGATACACCTGCTCAATACCATGCCTCTTGGGCCAGGAGGTGACAGGATTGTTTCGGAAATGACTCTCATTGTCAGACTCAATTCTCTCTGGTGTACCATGACACCGTAACACTTACCTTTCCAGGCCCAAGATGGTGTTTCAGGCCATGGCATGGTTTATGGGGTATGTTTCCAGCCACCCAGTAGTTGCTTCTACCATGGTGACTATGTACTGTTTGCTTTGGCGGGTTTGTGGGAGTGGTCCAATGTAGTCAATTTGCCAGGCCTCACCATCTTGAAACCCTAGCCACCTCCCCCTATTCCAGGGAGATTTTTCCCTCATGGCTCTCTTGATCGCAGTACACTCATGGGTAACCTGTATGATGGCCTCAATGGTCAGGTCCACCCTTCAATCACGAGACCCTCTGTATGTGGAATCCCTCCCCAGATGTCCTGATATTTTATGGGCCCATTGAGCTACAAAAAGATCACCCTAACACCCCCAGTCCAACTCCACCTGAGCCACCAATTTTTGAAGCTCGATCCACCTCTTTGTTGTTCTGATGTTCTTCAGTAGAGCGACTCTTGGGCATGTGGGCATCTACATGACGGACCTTTACAGCCAGGTTTTCTACCCGGGCAGCAATATATTGCCACAGGGTAGCAGCCCAGATAGGTTTACCTCTGTGCTGTAGTTGCTCTGTTTCCATTGCTGCAACCACCCCCACAGGGCATTTGCCACCATCCATGAATTGGTGTAGATATACAGAACTGGCCGTTTTTCTCTTTTGGCTGTCTAGGGCCAGTTGTATGGCTTTCACTTCTGCATAGTGACTTGACTTGCCTTCCCCTTCCATGGCCTCCACAACTTGTTGTGTGAGACTCCACACAGCAGCTTTCCATTTCTGATGGCTCCCTACCACATGGCAGGATCCGTCAGTGAACAACACATCCTGCTTTCTGTCTTCTGGTAACTCATTACATGGTGGTGCCTCTTCAGCATGAGTTATCTCTTCTGTTGGTACTCCAAAATCCCTGCCCTCTAGCCAGTCCATGATCTCTTCCAGGATTCCTGGGAAATTAGGTTTCCATATGAGCCCACTGTGTAGTTAACGCTACCTACTTACCCCATGTAGCATCAGTCTCATGGTGTGGAGTGGGAATTTTCCCTTTGAACATCCAATGTAACACAGGTAGCCGTGGTACCAAGAGGAGCTGTGCTTCTGTACACACAACTTCTGAAGCACCATGACCCCCCTCATATTCTGTTAGTATCTCCTTTTCAGTTGGGGTGTAATTGGTTTCTGATTCTCGATAACCCCAGCTCCAGAAACCCAGAGGTCAACCTTGAGTTTCTTCTGGGGTTTTCTGTCAGAGGCTCCAGGTGAGGCCGTACTCCCCAGCTGCAGCGTAAAGTATATTTTGTACAGCTGGTCCGGTATGGACAGGCCCAAGGGCTACTGCAAGAGCTATTTCTTGTTTGTTTTGTTCAAAGGCCTGTTGTTGCTCGGGGCCCCACTTGAAACAGTTACTTTTTTGAGTCACTTGATATAGAGGATTCACAAGCTGACTGTAGCTTGGAACATGTATTCATCCAGCATCCCACAAGGCCTAGGAAAGCTTGCATTTCTGTTTTGGTAGTTGGTGGAGACATACCGGTTATTTTGTTGATAACATCAATCAGAATATTGCAATGTCCATCCTGCCATTTTACCCCCAAGAACTGGATTTCCTCTGCCGGTCCCTTTCAGATGGGGAAGATGCTAAAACTTATCTAAATTAATATTTAACTACATATTTGGTAAAATATCCTAATTATTGGGGATGTAGATGAGAACCTTAGGAGAAGCAGCTGTAAAAAGGAAGATATCGCTCAAGGCCAAGGGATGAGGGAAGAACGAACAACTTGTTAGGGAAGGATGAACCACATGTTGGCAGGAATCAAGACAAAGATAAGCCAAAAAGGCCTAATACTGTCCATCAGAAGGTCAAAGTCCAGAAAGATAAAAAGTTTAACATCCTCTTCCTCCTTGCCTTCATCCTGAAAAACCCCTGCCAACGACCACCAGGCTACATTGCGCAGGAGCAACTGGAAGGAGCTAAGGGCAGCAAGTATGGAAATGAGTCCTTGGAAGAGGTCTGCCTTTTTGGGGAAAATAATGAATATGTATTAGAGCTCATGTAATAAGTAACATTATTCATGTATAAAATTGTGAGAGACGACTGAGCAGGCGCACAATTTTTTGAGGGAAGGTATTCCCAGTGTGCCCGGTGCACCACAGAAAAGTATACCTACTTTACAACCCTATGGTTGTGGAGTTTTTTCCACACGTCACCTTGACCTTTCTCTGTTTAATGGCAAAACCAGCTGTCAGGAGAATTTGGATTATTTTCTTCCCTTTCTCAAAAACTCCTCCTTGCCTCACACGAGGATGTCATCAATGTACTGCAGGTGTTCAGGAGCTCCCCCTTGTTCCAGTGCAGACTTGATCCATCCGTGGCAAATGGTAGGGCTGTATTTCCCCTGGGGCAGTCAATACCAGGTGTACTGGATGCCCCTCCAAGACTCATGTCTTTCTACAGTCCCGTTTCTCTCAGGAACCATCCTTTGTGAGGGGACCCAAGACTCCTTGTTTCGGTTAATTTGCACAGTAGTAAGTAAAGACAATTCAGCAACATCTATTTTTTCATGGGATTAAGCAAGCCCCCATTCTTTCATTCCTGGCTTCAGTCCCCCCTTTTCTAAAATATTAGTAAATTCTTTTATTCACAGCAAAGATTCCCAGCTTCTTTGGTACTGATCACTCAATGCCATGCCGTGGACACACAACAAAGAAGTCGGTGTGGCTATCTGGTATAACATTCTCCAGTTCCAGATTAGTATACTATACAAGACTTATACCAACTAAGATCAATATGACTATGACCAAATTGCTACAAATCCCTACCTGTAAAGCAACTACATATTGCAAGAAACTACTAAGTTACCACTAGAAAAGCAAATATGGGCTTGTGATGCTTTCCCTAAACCTGCACCAATAAATATAATTTGAGGTGCTACTGGTACAACACTCATGAATCCACTTGGTGAAGGGAACAAGGCATGGCACCTTCCCCTTCTTTCTTGCGGGCCAGTCATGATAGCTCTTGAGTAATTTGAAAATCCTAATTAGGTAACCCTAATGACATGCCTCCAGACTGTGTTTCTGGCTTTTTCCAAGGGTAAACAAGTAAACCAAAGGGTACCAGAGGGCTGTTGGCATAACTGCCTTGAATACAGAGAACATCAAATAGTTGTCTACCTTGCCTGGTCTCACACAGGACACTTCTGTTGTGACAGACCTGCTTGGATGATCAAGGAGATCCTGGAATGACTTAAATGGAAGAAGGAAGTATACATGGTGTGGAAAAAGGGGCAAGCCACTTGGGAAGAATATCGGGACATTGTCCAATGATGCAGGGAAGTGACAGGGAAGTCCAAGGCCCATTTGGAGTTAAACCTTGCAAGGGCTGTCAAGGATAGCAAAAAGGTCTTTTTCAAATATATCAATAGCAGAAGGAAGGCAAAGGAAAACATTGGCCCACTGCTTAAGGCAGAATTAGTGAATGCCTTCTTCAGTCTTCACTGCTAAGACCAGCCCTCTAGAATCTCTGACCTTAGGGACAAGGGAGGAAATCTGGAGAAACAAGGCCTTTCCCTTGGTTGAAGAGGATCGGGTCAGAGATCTCTTAGGCAAACTTGACACCCACAAATCCATGGACCTCCATGGGATACATCATCCATGAGTGCTGAGGGAGCTGGCGGATGTTACAGCTGGCCCACTCTCCATCATCTTTGAAAGGTCATGGAGAACATGAAAGGTGCCTGAAGACTGGAAGCAAGATCATGTCATGCTGGTCTTCCAAAAGGTCAAGAAGGAGGACCCAGGCAACTACAGGCTGGTCACCTCACCTCCATCCCTCAAAAGGTGATGGAAGAGCTCATCCTGGAGGTCATCTCCAGAAAATGTAGGAGAAGAAGGTGATCAGGAGTAGTTAGCATGGGTTC
>NW_023309472.1:0-7652 GCF_011077185.1 Oxyura jamaicensis
GATCCAGCAATTTGTGTAAATAGAGGGTTTGAAGGGCAAACATTGAGACTCTAGCCTGGGAGATAAGAGGACCAAGGAGTTTTTTTTAGGAAACTGCAGACTTTTGCATGGGACGCTGCGCAAGAGTGTTTGGATTCCAAGAACTAATTATAATAACCCTGCCTTTTCTAGGAATAGTGATGAATATGTATTAGTCTAGGAGCATAAAAATCAGACACCTGATGTAACAGGTGTGCGTCCTGGTAGAGCAGAGACTCCCGGTGCACCCAGTGCTGTTTGCTTGCCTCTATTCCCTTAATAAATCACAAAAATCCTATTTGGGACTTAATGATTTATCACATTATGGAGTGATGATGAAACCTTTATATGAATTGTTGAAGTTATCCAAGGGCTCCCTTCAGTGGACCAATGGCAATCAGAATCTGCTTAAATGAGCCTTGATGAAAGCCGCGGGGTTTAGGGCTGCCTAATTTAGAAAAGCCTTTCAAACTGTTCATCTATGAAAGGCAGGCTGTAGACAAGGCAGGCTGTAGACCTCGATGTCTTGACCCAACGCTTGAGGGAATATAAGCAAGCAGTGGCATGTTTTTCCTTGCAATTGGATCCAGTAAGTCAGCAATGGCCTGGATGCTTGAGAGAAAAGAATTGCCACAGAAAAGAGTTTCTCTTCAAAAGAACATGGATCAAAAATAAGGAGTACTCATCATTTATCCAGTGAATGCAATTGAAATGATGCAAACATGAGAAGCTACTTGAGAGAATCGGGCAGTTATCGATTACTTATTGTTAAGACATAATCATGGTTGTGAAGAGTTCAAAGGAATGTGTTGCTTTAATCTCTCTGATAATTCACAGCTATTAGAGGGGAATATTCAACAGTCAGAGAAATTGGCTTTGGAAGTTTATGAAAGGGAAGGATGGGATCTCTCTTGGTTAACCTCGTGGCTCCCTAATCTAGGACGGCTTAAACACTTATTTGTAATTATTTTGTTGATTGCTTTAATGATTATAGTCGCTTGCTGCTTAATTCAATGTATACTTTTCTGTATCCCAAGAAGATGAAATAAATATGTTGAGACTTAAGGATGTTATATCACCTTAAGTCTCAAAAAGGGGGGAGATAGTTGTAATTAGGCATGCACAGAAGAGCCTGAAAAGGAGCCAAGAAGAATGGCGCAGCACAATTACACAGCCTATATAGATTATCATGAATATTCATTAGATAGATAAAATATGCATGCATACAATGTATAAATGTAATTAAGAAGCTGGCATTGGGTGTGCTTGATTTGCGGAGAATCCACTGAGCACCCAGGCCTGAATAAAAGCAATATCTCTCCTGAGTGTTTGAATTGGCTTATTGCACACAGGGTAAAAGGATCCACTTTTTTGGACAACACCACTCTAGGACCACGATAAGACCCAATTTACATTTACTTGGTGTGTTTGGTCTGTCTGGGATGGAGTCACCTTTCCCTGCAGCAGCCCACACAGTGCTGTGCTCTGCACCCATAGCTGGAACAGCACTGGTATCACTCCAGTGTTGTGTCTATTGCCGCATAGTGCTGGCACAACATCAGAACTCCCTCCAAACCCCCAAGAGCCAGCAGGCTGGGGGTGGGCAATTGATGGGGAGTGGACATCACCAGGGCAGCTGACCTAAACCAACCAAAGGGATATTCCATAACACCTGATGTCACACTCAGCAATAAAAGGGGGGCTCTCATGGGGGAGGGTCTCTCCTGAACAACCGGTACGTGTTTTGAGGCCCTGCTTCCCGGGACGTGGCCGAACATCACTCGTTGATGGGAAGTAGAGAATAACTTTTTTTTTTTTTTCCTTTCTCTCTGTGCTTCCGCGCGGCCTTGTTGTTTTTTTTGTTTCTTTTTCTCCCCATTCCCCTTCCCTTTAATTAAATCATTCTCATCTCAAACCTCAAGCTCTTTGTGTTGTCTTTTCTCCCCCTTCCTCTTTGAGGAGGGGAGGAGTGAGAGAGCGATTGTGGTGGAACTCAGCTGCCCACTCGAGTAAAACCATCACAGTCCTTTTTGGCACCCAACATGGGGCTCGAGGGTTGAGATTAACGGTAGAATTGATTAAAGTAATTCCACCTACCATACTTGCTAGTCACAATATTCGGTTTGCTGTTAATATTTTCCTGTGTGACTATGTTGTACGTAATCCGTTCTCTGTTCTCTTTCTTCCTTTATATCCGATTGGAGAACGTGTTGAAATCTGTGTTTCGTTTCTTTATCACACTGTGCGGTAACATGCTGGCCTCCAGTTTTGTCTGGTACTCAGGCCCTGCTTTGGTCTCCTTCTGGTCTCCTGGAGATTATCTTTCTGGAAATATGAAGAATTAAACTGCCTTCTTTTTCTTCCCTAGCAGTCAATTTATGAATAATATCAGGGGTGGTGCTTTCTTCTTCTCTCCCTGTGGGCTAATCACAGCAGCTTTTGAGGTTTTTGGATACCCTTGGTCAGATGTCATCCTCCTATTACTAGTTCTATTCTTTTTCTTCCTTCCCAAAATCAAACAATTTATTAAGAATAGCATCCAAGGACCTGCCCCGAGGCAAAGTAGTTGTGGGTGGCAAGGTGTGTGGGGGGATATGGGCAGGTACCTGTCACAGTTTTCTCCTCCAATGGTTTTTAACTTCACCCCTGAACAAGTGAAAAATCCAAAAAAACTGGTAGAATGTTTGAAAGACGTATGCCCTGACCCTGGCAATACCAGAGAATTCCACCAGCTTGCTGCACTCTGCTGGGGTATGGCTTACGCCTATCAAATGTCAATTAACACTGCCCAGCACCCTCAAGGGGATAGGAAAGTTTCTGAACTTGACAGTGAGATAACACACACTGTGACCACCCCAAACGACCAACCATCTATGGTATCAGTAGCCCCTATAGTCAAGACAAAACAATGGAAACGGAAGTCAGCTCGTTTAGTAAGGGAAGAAGCTCATCCTAAGGAGGAGGGAGAGGAGGAAAAGGCAGGCAGCTCTAAAGCAGCAGCATCACAACATCAGGGAGAAGAGACGGAAATCATAAATGAATCAGAAACCACTCAGTCTCTGTCCTTGAGTGAGTTGCGAGAAATACGAAGGGATTTCAGTCGTCATCCAGGTGAGCACATCCTCACCTGGCTGCTTGATGCTGGGACACTGGGGCCAATAGCCAACAACTAGAAGGCAGTGAAGCCAAGCAGCTGGGATCCCTCTCTAGAGAAAGGCTCATTGACAGAGTAATTGGGAGAGAGGCACAGGTCCTCAGGCTCTGGAGGCGACTCCTGGCAGCCGTGAAAGAAAGGTATCCCCACAAGGAAGATATTGTATACCAAGTAGGCAAGTGGGCCACCATGGAGAAAGGTCTCCAGCAACTGAGGGAATTAGCTGTGCTGGAGATGATTTATAGTGATTTAAACAATGCCCAGACACCTCAAGATCCCGATGAAGTCCAATGCACAACATCCATGTGGCGGAAGTTTGTACGGGCTGCACCCTCATCACATGCCAGCACACTGGCAGCAATGAATTGGGATGAGGGGATGGGGCCAACAGTGGACACTGTGTCCATTCAGCTTCATAAATATGAAGAAAATCTCACTGCCCCAATACAGGCCTGCATTTCAGCCGTGGAGAGACTGTCCCAACGGTTAGAGGAACACATAACTTCCTTCTCACCTAGATGGAAGAATCTTTCAGCTATTAAGTGCCAGCATTCTCCGGCTCAAGCAAGGGAGAATCCAGTACGCACACCACGGGCTACCTTGTGGTTTTATTTACGTGACCATGGGGAAGATATGAGGAAGTGGGACGGTGAACCGACCTCAGTCCTAGCTGCTCGAGTACGTGAACTGCGGAAAGATATGGCAACAAGAAAAGAGGCCCCTAGGAGGATTGCTGCCCCAATTTCTGTTGGGCAATCCCACAGAGGCAGTAGAAAGGCTAGCATTACTCCTGACCCTGACGAAGAGACCCCTGCTTCACATTTGGAAGAATTAATTGACAGATGCTCCAACCAGGACTAGTGGGGCCCTGCCTCTGGCCAGGTAGAGGAGAGGGACAACCGGATTTACTGGACTGTGTGGATTCGATGGCCTGGCACACTGGAACCGCAGAAATATAAAGCTTTAGTGAACACAGGTGCACAGTGTACCCTAATGCCATCAGGCCACCAAGGGGCACAACTTATCTCTATCTCTGGAGTGACAGGGGGATCCCAAGAGCTAACTGTATTGGAAGCTGAAGTGAGTCTAACTGGGAATGAGTGGCAAAAGTACCCCATCGTGACTGGCCCAGAGGCTCCGTGCATTCTCGGCATAGACTACCTCAAGAAAGGGTACTTCAAGGATCCAAAAGGGTACCGATGGGCTTTTGGCATAGCTGCTTTGAGCGCAGAAAAGATTAAGCAGCTGTCTACCCTGCCTGGTCTCTCAGAAGACCCTTCTGCCGTAGGATTGCTTAAGACTGAAGAACAACAAGTGCCGATTGTGACTACAACTGTGCACCGGTGGCAATATCGCACCGAGACTCCCTAATTCCCATCCATGAGTTAGTTCATCATCTGGAGAGACAAGGAGTGATCAGCAAAACTCACTCACCCTTCAATAGTCCTATATGGCCAGTGCGAAAGTCTAATGGTGAGTGGAGACTGACAGTGGTCTATCGGGGCCTGAACGAAGTCACACCACCACTGAGTGCCGCAGTGCCAGATATGCTAGAACTCCAGTACGAACTGGAATCAAAGGCAGCCAAGTGATATGCAACAATTGATATCGCTAATGCATTTTTCTCCATCCCTCTGGCAGCAGCATGCAGGCCACAGTTTGCTTTCACTTGGAGAGGCATTCAGTACACTTGGAATCGGCTGCCCCAGGGGTGGAAACATAGCCCTACCATTTGCCATGGACTGATCCAGTCTGCACTGGAATAAGGGGGAGCTCCTGAACACTTGCAGTACATTGATGATATCATCGTATGGGGGAACACAGCAGAGGAAGTTTTTGAGAAAGGGAAGAAAATAATTCAAATTCTCTTGAAAGCTGGCTTTGCTATCAAACAGAATAAGGTCAAGGGACCCGCACAGGAAATCCAGTTCTTGGGGGTAAAATGGCAGGATGGACGTCGCCACATTCCAATGGATGTGATCAACAAAATAACGGTTATGTCTCCACCAACTAGCAAAAAAGAAACACAAGCTTTTCTAGGCCTCGTTGGATTTTGGAGAATGCATATTCCAGGCTATAGCCAGCTTGTGAGTCCTCTATATCGAGTGACTCGAAAGAGGAACTCTTTCAAGTGGGGCCCCGAGCAACAACAGGCCTTTGAACAAATCAAACAAGAAATAGCTTGTGCAGTAGCCCTTGGGCCTGTCCGTACCAGACCAGCTGTGAAAAACATACTTTACACTGCAGCTGGGGAGCATGGCCTCACCTGGAGCCTCTGGCAGAAGACCCCAGGAGAAACTCGAGGTCGACCTCTGGGTTTCTGGAGCCGGGGCTATCGAGGATCAGAAGCCAATTACACCCCAACTGAAAAAGAAATATTAACAGCATATGAGGGGATTCGAGCTGCTTCAGAGGTTGTTGGTACAGAAGCACAACTCCTCTTGGCCCCACGGCTACCTGTGTTACATTGGATGTTCAAAGGAAAAATCCCCACTACACATCATGCAACTGACGCTACATGGAGTAAGTGGGTAGCGTTAGTTACACAGCAGGCTCGAATTGGGAAACCCAACCGCCCAGGAATCCTGGAAGAGATTATGGACTGGCCAGAGGGCAGGGATTTTGGAATACCGACAGAAGAGATAACCCGTGCTGAAGAGGCACCACCATACAATAAGTTGCCAGAAGACAGAAAGCAGTACGTGTTATTCTCTGACGGATCCTGCCGTGTGGTAGGGAGCCATCAGAAATGGAAAGCTGCTGTGTGGAGTCCCACCCGACAAGTTGTGGAGGCCATGGAAGGGGAAGGTGAGTCGAGTCAATATGCAGAAGTGAAAGCTATACAACTGGCCCTAGAAATGGCTGAAAGAGAAAAATGGCCAGTACTGTATCTCTACACTGAGTCATGGATGGTGGCAAATGCTCTTTGGGGGTGGCTACAGCAATGGAAACAGAACAACTGGCAGCGCAGAGGTAAACCTATCTGGGCTGCTACTCTGTGGCAAGATATTGCTGCCCGGGTAGAAAACCTGGATGTAAAGGTACGTCATGTAGATGCCCACATGCCTAAGAATCGTGCCACCGAAGAACATCAGAACAACAAAGAAGTGGATCGAGCTTCAAAAATTGAAGTGGCTCAGGTGGACCTGGACTGGGGATGTAAGGGTGAGCTGTTTGTAGCTCGATGGGCCCATGAAACAGCAGGACATCTAGGGAGGGATGCCACATACAGATGGACTCCTGATCAAGGGGTGGACCTGACCATGGAGGCCATCACACAGGTTACCCACGAGTGTGAGACGTGCTGCAATCAAACGAGCCATGAGGATAAAGTCTCCCTGGAACAGGGGGAGATGGCTTGGATTTTGATATGGTGAGGCCTGGCAGATTGACTACATCGGACCACTCCCACAAACCCGCCAAGGCAAACGTTACATACTTACCATGGTAGAAGCAACAACTGGGTGGCTGGAAACATACCCAGTAAACCATGCCACTGCCCGAAACACTATCTTGGGCCTGGAAAGACAAGTGCTGCGGCAACATGGTACACCAGAGAGAATTGAATCCGACAATGGGAGTCACTTTGGAAACAATTTGGTCACCTCCTGGGTCAAGAGACATGGCATTGAGTGGGTGTTTCACATCCCTTATCACCTACAAGCTTCTGGGAAGGTTGAGAGGTACAATGGATTGTTAGAAACTATGTTACGAGCATTGTGTGCTGGGACGCGGAAACATTGGGACATGAATCTACCAGAGGCCACTTGGCTAGTTAACAACAGGGGGTCTGAGAGCCGTCCTGGTCCTGCTGAAACAAAACCCCTACACACTGTGGGAGAAGCTAAAGTCCCCGTAGTACATGTAGGGAAGTGGATGGAGAAGGCAGTGTGGGTTGCTCCTGCCATGGGAAAAGGCAAACCCACTTGTGGGATTGTCTTTGCCCAAGGACCAGGGTATACCTGGTGGGTAATGCAGAAGGATGGAGATATCAGATGTGTGCCTCAAGGAGATTTAACCTTGAGAGAAAACTAATCTGTAATCCAAGTTATGTGTTGTAGGAGGACACTGCAGAACCAACGACAGATCAACTTCACAAGGAGCCGGGCAAATGCAACAGTGACATGAGCTAAGCTGGTGCTGGTGTCAAGAAAACCAACTTTGCTTGCCCTGAGTGACCACTTTGACAAATGAAGCTGAAACCATCAACAGCTTTTATGAACATTTTGGGGAAAAAGCCTGTGGAATGAAAAGTACAGATGTATAAACACTAATAGACAGAGAATAATGATGAAATATCTATATACTCAACTATGTGGGACCTGAGTGTGACACAAGTGTTATGGAATAAGGGGTGGAGGTTGTGTTGGGTCTGTCTGGGATGGAGTCACCTTTCCCTGCAGCAGCCCACACAGTGCTGTGCTCTGCACCCGTAGCTGGAACAGCACTGGTATCACTCCAGTGTTGTGTCTATTGCCGC
>NW_023309473.1:0-29223 GCF_011077185.1 Oxyura jamaicensis
GAGGGGGGAGGGTGAGCGAACGGCTGTGTGGTGTTTAGCTGCCAGCCGGGTTAAACCACAACACTGAGCTATTAAAGTGTGTGGAAGACTCAAATGGATGGTGGATAACTGCTCATGGACAATTCATTGTTACACCAGTAATAATGAGATAACTGATGACCCAGGTCCATCGAGAAACCCATATGGGAACTGAGGCTCTGGTAGAGAGTGTCAAAAGATATGCTTTGGAGCTAAGATGTTATTGATTGCAAAAAGTATAACACAAAAGTGTGAGTTGTGCCTTAAGCAACCCTAAAATACAGGTAAAACATCCTCCTGAAGAGGTAAAAAAAAAAAAAAAAAAGAAGAATCACTCCAGGTGAGTACCAGTAAGTCAATTTTTCTGGAAATCAATAGGTGTAATCAATATAAGTATTTATTTGTGTTTGTGGATACCTTTTCTTGTTGGCCAGAAGCTTTCCCATGTTGAACCAATCAGGCTAGGGAAGTAGTGAAATGTTTATTGAAAGAAATAATCCTGAGATTTAAAGTGCCTGAGGGAATGTCTTCTGACAGGGAACCCTATTCTGCAGCAATGGTTATTAAAGAAATGTCTAGAGCATTGAATATAAAATGGGACTTAGATACTCCATGGAGGCCACCGTCTAGTGGCCTAGTGGAAAGAATGAATCAAACGCTGAAAGGACAAATAAGGAAATTGTGCCAAGAAACACAGTTAAAATGGACCGAGGTATTGCCAATAGCATTGCTAAGAATTTGGATAACTCCCAGGGCTCAGTAAAAAGTAAGCCCGTTTGAAATACTATGTGGAAAATCATACGCTGTAAATGTAACTGGAAAATCCGATCAGATGCATGTAACCGGGAATTGAGCACTTACAGATTACCATTTATCTTTAGCAAAAACTTTGAGTATCATCCACAGAAACATACTATTAATCACAATGATTCTGGTGGATGCACTTGTTCACTCTCTTTCTCCTGGAGATCAAGTTTACCAGCAAATCTGGAAGGAAGTCCCCTAGATAAAAAGTGGAAAGGACCACATCTGGTGCTGTTAATGAAACACAGAGGAAGGGCCAGGGTCAACCAGCCTAAGGGTGTGAATTTTAGTATTATAATGAGAATAGTTCACAGATTGTTCACACTGTGAGAAACTGTAGTCAGTAACTCAGTCTCAGGCGAGGATCTCAGTGGCATTTTTATTTGTGATTGCAATGGAGGGCATCCTGCAAGCAAGAGCACACAGTAAAAGTATATCATAACCTTATATTCCCTATTACCCGGTCCTTGATTCCTGCCCTGTTTCCTCATTGGCTGAGTATTACAGGTTCACAACCTATTCGATGCTTGTTACTATACCATATATGTACAATTTTATTTGACCAACCGTTAATTTCTCCTTTTTAAATTTCTCCCCGCTAAGGGTATTTCAGGTATAAGATAATTTATAGTGATTTCTGATTGCAAGGCTACCTCCTGGGCTTTTTCATCTGCCACACAGTTCCCTCGGACAGTGATTAAATTCCCTTTTTGGTGCCCTTTTAATGCATTATTGCAATTCCAGTAGGTAATAATGAATTATCTATGACTAGCTATACAAGCTCCTCGTGGACCAATTCCTTCTCCTTACTATTGATCAACCCACCCTCCTCTCAGATTTTACCAAACATATGAACCACTCCATATGCATCTCTCGAATCTGTATAGATGGTTCCCTCTTTTCCTCTTCACCAGAGCTGAAGTTTGCAACCTATGGAGAGGCCCATGGTGGAGCAGGCTGTCCCCTTCAGCCCGTGGGCACTTATGGCAAAGCAGATCCCCACACTGCAGCCCGTGTAGAGGAGCCCACGCAAGAGCAGGTGATCTGGGGGGGATCTGCTGCTCGTGGGGATCCCAAGCCGGAGCAGCCCCCTCCTGACAAATGGACCCTGCAGTGCAGCTCCCAAAAAGCCACTGCCCATGGAGAAACCCACTCAGGTTCAGTCCAGGAAGGACAGCACCCCATGGGAGGGACCCCATACCTGAGCAAGGGAGAGAGTGACTGTGAAAGAACAGTGGAAACAGAGCACCACAGACCAACCACAGCCCCCACTCCCACCCACCCCCCCACGCCACTCGGGGCAGGGAGGAGGTAGAAGAGAGGGCAGGAGCCCTCAGCCTGTTTCTTTGTTTCTCACTGCTCCAGCCCATCAGGAATAGGTAATAAATTTTATTAATCTTCCTATGCTGTCTGTTTTGCCCATGATGACAATTGTAGAGTGATCTCCCTGTCCTTATCTCAGCCCTTGAGCCCTTTTCATTTATCAAGGGCTCTCAGCGGGACTAGCTTTTTGAGAAGCCCTGACTCCCCGACTCCCCTATTCTGAATTTATAACAGCAAACAATCTCTCCTCCTTCTTCCACTCCAGACACTCCCATATGAAGTGACTGGCCTGGCCACACTTAAAACATCTTCTCAAAGCCTGTCCCTGCTAGGGTTTAGCCTGCAACACAGGTAGCTTTCCCTGCCTGCCATTCCTTCATCTCTGTTCCTCTCCCTTCGATCTTGGGTCTGACTTCCCCCCAAAATGTTCTTCTTCTATCTCCAACCATATGCCTTACTACCTGGTCCACTGTGAATGCCATTAGTTTCACTCTCTGTTTTTCCTTCTCATCTCTCTTCCTGACATACACCCCTCCCAAATCTTTTCTGTATACATGGCCAGGCTTTAATCACAAAATGAAGGAGCCCTTGGGCTACTGCGTCCTCAGGATTCATCCCCGAAAAGACTTTTGCACTGGCCACATCTAAGAAGATTATTCTGGGAGATATTGAAAAACACCTAAAGGACAACGCAGTCCTTGGTCAGAGCCAACATGGGTTCACTAGGGGAAGGTCATTGTCCTGGTTTTAGTTAGGACAGAGTTAATTTTCCTCCCAGTAGCTGGTAGGGTGCTATGTTTTGGATTAGGATGAGACTAATGTTGATAACACACTGATGTTTTACTTGTTGCAGAGCAGTGCTTACACCAAGCCAAGGACTTTTCAGCTTCTCACTCTGTCCTGCCAATGGGCAGGCTGGGGGTGCAGCAGGAGCTGGGAGGGGACAGACCCAGGACAGCTGACCCAAACTGGCCAAATGGGTATTCCATACCCCCTGACGGCATGCTAAACAATATATAGGGGTGGCTAACCGGCGGGGGGTGCTGTCTGCTTGGGGATAAGCTGGGCATCGGTCAGCGGGTGGTGAGCAATTGCATTGCGCATCACTTGTTTCGTACACATTATTATTATTATTATTTTATTTTCTGTCCTAATAAATTATCTCTATCTCAACCCACAGGCTTCAGTTTTTCTCATTTCTCTCTCCCATCCCAGAGAGGGAGGGAGGAGGGTGAGCGAATGGCTGTGTGGTGTTTAGCTGCCAGCCAGGTTAAACCACAACAGTCCTTTTGGCGCCCAACATGGGGCATGAAGGGTTGAGATAATGACAGATCTGAGTAGAGTGTATTAAAACAAGATTCTGATAAGCATTACATCAGTTTAATAGTTACTAATCACAATGCCTATTTTTGTGATCTCAAGTCTGCTGTGCCTGTTTTCCGCATTGAGTTATATAGAACATTACAGAATCACAGAATCACAGAATTGTCTAGGTTAGAAGAGACCTCCAAGATCACCGAGTCCAACCTCTGAACTAACACTAACAAGTCCTCCACTAAACCATATCCCTAAGCTCTACATCTAAACGTCTTTTAAAGACCTCCAGGGATGGTGACTCAACCACTTCCCTGGGCAGCCTATTCCAGTGCCTAACAACCCGTTCAGTAAAGAAGTTCTTCCTAATAACCAACCTAAACCTCCCCTGGCGTAACTTCAGCCCATTCCCCCTCGTCATCAGGCACATGGGAGAATAGACCAACCGCCACCTCGCTACAGCCTCCCTTCAGGTACCTGTAGAGAGTGATAAGGTCACCCCTGAGCCTCCTTTTCTCCAGGCTGAACAGTCCCAGCTCCCTCAGCCGCTCCTCGTAAGACTTGTTCTCCAGACCCTTCACCAGCTTCGTAGCCCTTCTCTGGACTCGCTCGAGCACCTCCATGTCCTTCCTGTAGTGAGGGGCCCAAAAGTGAACACAGTACTCGAGGTGCGGCCTCACCAGAGCCGAGTACAGGGGGACAATCACTTCCCAAGTCCTGCTGGCCATGCTATTTCTTATACAAGCCAGGATGCTGTTGGCCTTCTTGGCCACCTGAGCACAGTGTTGGCTCATATTCAGCCGACTATCAACCAATACTCCCAGGTCCTTCTCTGCCAGGCAGCTTGCCAACCACTCATCTCCCAGCCTGTAGCTCTGCTTGGGGTTGTTGTGCCCCAGGTGCAGGACCCGGCACTTAGCCTTGTTGAACTTCATACCGTTGGCCTCAGCCCATTGGTCCAGCCTGTCCAGATCCTCCTGCAGAGCCTTCCTACCCTCGAGCAGATCGACACACACACCTAACTTGGTGTCATCTGCAAACTTGCTGAGGGTGCACTCGATCCCCTCATCCAGATCATTGATAAAGATATTAAAGAGAACTAGCCCCAGTACTAAGCCCTGGGGGACGCCACTAGTGACCGGCCTCCAACTAGATTTAACTCTATTCACCACAAGTCTTTGGGCCCGGCTACCCAGCCAGTTTCTAACCCAACAATGTGTACGCCAGTCCAAGCCATGAGCAGCCAGTTTCTTGAGGAGAATGTTGTGGGAAACGGTGTCAAAAGCCTTACTGAAGTCAAGGAAAACCACATCCACAAAACCACAGCCTTTCCCTCATCCACTAAGCGTGTCACCTTGTCATAGAAGGAGATCAGGTTTGTCAAGCAGGACCTGCTTTTCATAAACCCATTCTGACTGGGCCTGATCGCCTGGTGGCCCTGCAACTGCCGCATGATGACACCCAAGATAATCTGCTCCATGAGCTTCCCTGGCACTGAGGTCAAACTAAGAGGCCTATAGTTGCCCGGGTCTACCCTCCAGCCTTTCTTGTAGATGGGTGTCACGTTTGCTAGCCGCCAGTTGACTGGGACCTCCCCCGATAGCCAGGACTACTGATAAATGATGGAAAGTGGCTTGGCCAGCTCTTCGCCAGTTCTCGCAGTACCCTCAGGTGGATCCCATCCAGCCCCATTGACTTGCATACATCCAAGTGCTGTAGCAGGTTGCCAACCATTTCCTCATGGATTGTGAGGGCCACATCCTGCTCCCCACCCCCTTCCACCAGCTCAGAGTACTGGGTATCCAGATAACAACTGGTCTTGCTGCTAAAGACTGAGGCAAAGAAGGCATTAAGCACCTCAGCCTTTTCCTCATCTCTTGTCACTAAGTTTCCCCCCGCATCCAGTAAAGAATGGAGATTCTCCTTAGTCCTCCTTTTTGTGTTGATATATTTATAAAAACATTTTTTGTTATCTTTCAAGGCAGTAGCCAGATAGAGCTCCAGATGAGCTTTGGCCTTTCTAATTTTGTCCCTGCGCAGCCTCGCAACATCCTTATAGTCCTCCTGAGTGGCCCGCCCTCTTTTCCAAAGATTATAAACCCTCTTTTTTCTCCTAAGCTCAAGCCACAAGTCTCTGTTTAGCCAGGCCGGTCTTCTTCTGCGCTGGCTCGTCTTCGGGCACGTGGGGACAGACCGCTCCTGAGCCTTTAAGATTTCTTTCTTGAAGAGTGCCCAGCCTTCCTGGACTCCTCTGCCCTTCAGAACTGCCTCCCAAGGGACTTTGCCAACCAGTGTCCTGAACAGCTCAAAGTCTGCCCTCTGGAAGTCCAAGAGAGCAGTTTTACTGGTCTCCCTCCTGACTTCACCAAGAATAGAGAACTCTAGCATTTTGTGATCACTCTGCCCAAGATAGCTCCCGATCACCACATCTCCCACCAGTCCTTCTCTGTTAGTGAACAGAAGGTCTAACGGGGCGCCTCCCCGGTAGGCTCACTAACCAGCTGCGTTAGGAAGCTATCTTCCATGCTCTCCAGAAACCTGTTAGACTGCTTTGTCTGGGCTGTGTTGTGCTTCCACAATATGTCTGGGACAGTGAAGTCCCCCATGAGAACAAGCACTGACGATTTCATAACTTCTGCCAGCTGCCTGTAGAACTCCTCATCCATCTCCTCATCCTAATTTGGGGGTCTATAAGAGACCCCCAGACCCCCTTCAGGATGCCTGCCTTGTTGGCCTTCCCACTGATCCTAACCCATAGGGACTCAACCTTATCATTCCCAGCCTCAAGTTCCACAACATCAAAACACTCTCTAATATAGAGAGCCACACCACCACCCCTTCCGTGCTGCCTGTCCCTTCTGAAGAGCCTATAGCCAGACATTGCAGCATTCCAGTCATGAGAGTGGTCCCACCATGTTTCTGTGATGGCAACCAAGTCATAGCCTTCCAGCTCCTCTTGTTTGTTACCCATGCTGTGTGCATTAGTGTAGATGCACTTCAGCTGGGCCATTGCCTTCTCCCCCGGCCTTGCCACTGTTCCCCCTGGTACTCCTCCAACTAGCTTTATTTCAGCCCCATCCCCCTTCTTACCTAGTTTAAAGTCCTCTCAATAAGCCCTGCCAGCTCCTGGGCTAGGATCCGTTTTCCCCTTGGAGATAGTTGGGACCTGTCTGCGGCCATCAGGCCGGGTGCCGAGTAAAGTGCCCCATGGTCAAAAACCCCAAGATTTCTGTGTTGGCACCAGCCTCTGACCCACGTGTTTATCAGGTGGGCTTTCCGTGTCCTCTCTGTACCCCTCCCTGCCACAGTAGGGATGGATGAAAACACCACCTGTACTCCCGCTCCATCCACTAACCGTTCCAGTCCCCTAAAGTCTCGTTTGATAGCCTTCAGGCTTCTCTCTTCAATATCATTATTTCCAGCCTGGACTGTCAATAGAGGATAGTAATCAGAGGGGCAAACTAGGTTGGGAAGCTTTCTGGCAACAATTACGTACTGTATGTGTTCCCTGTCGTGTTGCTTATCACTGCTGGGGGTTGGTACAAGGTCATTATTTTGCTGTACTGTGTAACACTGGCTTATCATATGATAAAATTACTGGCCATGAGACTAACCTGGTATTTGTACTCAGCATTGTCATCAGCTCCATACTTTGGGAACCCTACCTCTGAAACTATTAATAATTACACTTCTCATGCTTTTTCTTCAGGGAGCCAATCTATGGAGGGGTCAGGGGAAGATGTTTTTTCCCATTTTTTCACTCTCCATTTCTTCTCCTCCAGGCGAGTTACGGTAGCTTTCCAAAGTGTCCAATATCCTTGGGATGTTCAGACCAGCATGTTCTTATTGTTATGTCTCCTGAATGCGTTTCAGGTTCTGTCTAAGGTTAAACAAATACTTAAGAGTGTCATCCAGAGATCTGTCCTGAGGCAGGATAGTTATGAGTGGCAGGGAGAGTGGGAGGATATGGGCAGGCATCTAGAGCAGTGGGCACCTCCAGTGCTTTGGAAATTTACCCCTGAACAGCTGAAAAATCCTAAAAAAACTGGTGGAGTGCTTGAAAAAGGTGTGTCATCACCCTGACAGTACCAGACATACAGAAATCACTGCAACGTGCTGGGGCTTGGCCTATGCTTACAGAGCTGCACTCAATGCCAGTATAACCCCAGTGACAGACCCGGCGGCCACTTCAACCTCTGAGACAGACCCAGCAGCCACTCCAAGCCCTAAAACGGGCCCCAAGGCTGAGCCAGGGAAACAAACTATACCAGTGTCGGTTGCACCCATAACCAAGGTGAAAAGATGGTACAGAGAGTCAGGTCGTTCAGAACACAGAGAGTCTTCTGTTAGCTCTAGGTATAGAGAAGATGAGGCCGGGCCATCAGAGGAGCAGGAGGATGAAGATGAAGACGTCGCAAAAACAGCAGTATCTAGCCGAAACCTATACCAGCGTGAGTTACGAGATGTGCGAAATGATTTCTGTCGCTGTATAGGTGAGCAGCTTGTCACCTGGCTTCTCCGATGCTGGGACACTGGAGCCAATAGTGTGGAATTAGAGGGCGGGGAAGCCAGGCGGCTGGGATCCCTTGCTAGAGATTCAGGCATTGACAAAGCAATTGGAGATGGAGTACGACCTTACAGCCTCTGGAGGTGTCTCCTGTCAACTGTGAAGGAAAGGTATCCCTTCAAGGAAGAAATTGTATGTCTTCCAGGCAAGTGGACCACTATGGAGAAGGGAATCCAGTACCTGAGGGAATTAGCCGTACGGGACCTAGACAACAAACAAATATCCACAGATCCAGATGACGTCAAGTGTACACGACCCATGTGGCGGAAGTTTGTACGGAGTGCACCATCATCATATGCCAGCTTATTGGCAATAATGGCCTGGAAAGAGGATGAGGAACCCACAGTGGATGAAGTGGCTAAACAACTCTGGCAGTATGAAGAAAGTCTCTCCTTCTCCTGGAGGGGCATCCAATACACCTGGAATTGGCTGCCCCAGGGGTGGAAACACAGCCCTACCATTTGCCATGGACTGATCCAGTCCGCACTGGAGCAGGGGGAAGCTCCTGAACACCTGCAGTACATCAATGACATCATTGTGTGGGGTGACACAGCAGAGCAAGTTTTTGAGAAAGGGAAGAAAATAGTCCAAATCCTTCTGAAGGCTGGTTTTGCCATAAAACAAAATAAAGTCAAAGGACCTGCACGAGAGATCCAGTTTTTAGGAATAAAATCGCAAGATGGACGTCGTCAAATCCCAATGGATGTGATCAACAAAATAACAGCTATGTCTCCACCAACTAGAATCATAGAATCATAGAATCATAGAATATTCCGAGTTGGAAGGGACCCATAAGGATCATCAAGTCCAACTCCTGGCACCGCACAGGTCTACCCAAAAGTTTAGACCATGTGACTTAGTGCACAGTCCAAACATTTCTTAAATTCATACAGGCTTGGTGCAGTGACTGCTTCCCTGAGGAGCCTGTTCCAGTGTGCAACCACCCTCTCACTGATGAACCTCTTCCTGATATCCAACCTCAGTGAAAAATTCCCTCCTGATATCTAGTCTGAACTTCCCCTGCCTCAACTTTACCCCATTCCCGCGGGTCCTGTCAGTGGTGGTTATGGAGAATAGGTCAGTGCCTGCCTCTCCACTCCCCCTCGCGAGGAAGTTGTAGACCACGATGAGGTCCCCCCTCAGCCTCTTCTTCTCTAGGCTGAACAGGCCCAGTGACCTCAGCCACTCTTCATACGTCATCCCCTCCAGGCCCTTCACCATCTTCGTCGCCCTCCACTGGACACTCTCCAACGGTTGAATGTCCTTTTTGTACTGTGGTGCCCAGAACAAGGTGAGGTCGCACCAGCGCAGAATAGAGTGGGACGATCACTTCACTTGCCCTACTAGCGATGCCAACTAGCAAAAAGGAAACACAAACTTTCCTAGGCGTCGTGGGTTTTTGGAGAATGCACATTCCAAATTACAGTCTGATTGTAAACCCACTCTACCAAGGAACCCCTAAGAAGAATGATTTTGAATGGGGCCCTGAGCAACGACAAGCTTTTGAACAAATTAAGCAGGAAATAGTTCATGCAGTAGCCCTTGGGCCAGTCCGAACAGGACCAGATGTAAAGAATGTGCTCTACACCACAGCTGGGGAGAATGGCCCCACCTGGAGCCTCTGGCAGTCATGTATAATAAACTTAATTTCCTTCTATGACAAGATCACCCAGCTCGTTAACCAAAGGAATCCAGTCGATGTAATCATTTGGATTTCGGTAAAGCTTTTGATACTGTCTCTCACAGTATCCTTCTGGACAAAATGACCAGAATACAATTAGATTAAAGCAAAATAAGATGGGTGAACAATTGGCTGATGAGTCGGGCCCAGAGGGTTCTTGTAAATGGGGTTACATCAGGCTGGCGACCTGTCATTTGTGGGGTTCGTTCCTCAGGTCTCCATTTTAGGACTAGTCCTCTTAAATGTTTTCATAAACAATTTGTATGAAGGACTTGAAGGATTTTTGAGCAAGATCACGGACAATACCAAATTGGGTGGAGGTCTTGACTCCATCGGGGGTGGTGAGGCCTTGCAGAAAGATCTGGACAAATTAGAGAGCTGGGCAATTACCTACTGTATGAAGTTTAACAAGAGCAAATGCCGGGTCCTTCACCTGGGACGTGGCAACCCTGGCTATACGTATAGACTGGGCGACAAGATGCTGGAGAGCAGCCCTGCAGAGAGGGATCTGGGAGGTTGTAGTTGATAGCAAGCTGAATATGAGCCAGCAGTGTGCCCTGGCAGCCAGGAGGGGCAACTGTATCCTGGGATGCATCAAGCATTGCTAGCCGGTCTAAGGAAGTGATTGTCCAGCTCTACTCTGTGCTGGTGTGGCCTCACCTTGAGTACTGTGCAGTTCTGGGCACCACAGTACAAAAAGGATGTGAAACTATTGGAGAGTGTCCAGAGAAGGGCTACTAAGATGTTGGAGGTTCTAGAGGGGAAGACATATAAGGAGCGGCTGAGGTCACTTGTTTTGTTTACCCTGGAGAAGGGGAGGCTGAGGAGAGACCTCATCGTGATGTACAGCTTCCTCACGAGTGTGAGCAGAGAGGCAGGTGCCTATCTTTTCTCTTTAGTGATCAGTGATAGAACCCGAGGGAATGGAGTCAAGCTGGGACGGGGAGGTTCAGGCTGGATATCAGGAAAAGGTTATTCACTGAGAGGGTGGTCGAGCACTGGAACAGGCTCCTCAGGGGATTGGTCATGGCACCAAGCCTACCAGAGTTCAAGAAGAATTTGTATAATACTCTCAGACACATGGTCTGAATTTTTTGGGTGGTCCTTTGGGGACCCAAGAGTTGGACTCCATGATCCTTGTGGGTCCCTTCCAACTCAGATATTCTATGATTCTATGATTCTATGACTACTTTCTCCTTCTGACCCTAAGTCTCTCATATGATTTTGGTGTTGTTCATTTTTTTATTATCCCAGTTGTATAAGTGCATATTTCTGCTTTATCGGAATTACTCGCAGTCCAGGGGGGTTGTTTCTTTCTCTTTCTTATATAGTTTACATATCCCAGGGTGCTTAGAGAGCTGGCTGACGTCATCGCGGGACCTCTTTCAAGTATTTTTCAATGGTATTGGGAATCTGGAGACTTCCCAGTAAACTGGAAGCTGGCAAATGTTGTGCCAATTTTCAAGAAGGGCAAGAAAGAAGACCCTAGCAATTACAGGCCTGTCAGTGTCACATCAGTGCCTGGTAAAATTATGGAGAAGATTATCCTGGGAGTTATTGAAGTGCAGCTGGGGGACAATGCAGTCATTGGTCCCAGCCAACATGGGTTCACAAGGGGTAGGTCCTTTTTAATAAATTTGATTTCCTTTTATGATAAGATCACCCATCTAGTCGACCAAGGGAAACCAGATGATGTGATCTTTTTGGACTTCAGTAAAGCTTTTGACACAGTTTCCCATAGGATCCTACAGGACAAAATGTCCAGCATACAACTAAACAAAAACATCATATGATGGGTGAGCAATTGGCTGACGGGCAGGGTTCAAAGGATTGTGGTAAATGGGGTCACATCTGGCTGGAAGATGGTCACTAGTGGGGTCCCTCAAGGCTCCATTTCAGGGTCAGTCCTCTTCAATGTTTTTATAAATGATTCGGATGTAGGACTAGAAGGTGTTTTGAGCAAATTTGCCAACGACACCAAACTTGGAGGAGTTGTGGACTCAGATGAGGGTGGAAAGGCCTTGCAGAGAGATCTGGACAGATTGGAGAGCTGGGCGATCACCAGCTACATGAAATTTAACAAAAGCAAGTGCGGGGTCCTGCACCTGGGACGTGGCAACCCTGGCTATACGGACAGACTGGGTGACAAGACGCTGGAGAGCAGCCCCGCAGAGAGGGATCTGGGGGTCGTGGTTGACAGCAAGTTGAATATGAGCCAGCAGCGTGCCCAGGCAGCCAGGAGGGCCAACCATATCCTGGGGTGCATCAAGCACAGCATTGCTAGTCAGTCGAAGGAAGTGATTGTCCCGCTCTACTCTGCACTGGTGCGGCCTCACCTCGAGTACTGTGTGCAGTTCACAGAATCAGAATCACAGAATCATCTGGGTTGGAAGAGACCTCCAAGATCACTGAGTCCCACCTCTGACCTAACACTAACAAGTCCTCCACTAAACCATATCCCTAAGCTCTACATCTAAATGTCTTTTAAAGACCTCCAGGGATGGTGACTCAACCACTTCCCTGGGCAGCCAATTCCAATGTCTAACAACCCTTGCACCACAGGACAAAAAGGATGTAAAACTGTTGGAAAGTGTCCAGAGGAGGGTGACAAAGATATTGAAGGGCCTTGAGGGGAAGACATTTTAGGAGCGGCTGAGATCACTTGGTCTGTTCAGCCTGGAGAAGAGGAGGCTGAAGGGAGACCTCATCACAGTCTACAACTTCATTGCGAAGGGGAGTGGAGAGGCAGGCGCTGACCTATTCTCCGTAATCACCAGTGATGACCCACGGGAACGGTGTTAAGCTGAGGCAGGGGAGGTTTAGGCTGGACATCAGGAGGAGGTTCTTCACCAAGAGGGTGGTTGCACACTGGAACAGGCTCCTCAGGGAAGCAGTCACTGCACCAAGCCTGTATGAATTTAAGAAGAGATTGGACTGTGCACTTAGTCACATGGTCTAAACTTTTGAGTAGACGTGTGGTGCCAGGAGTTGGACTTGATGGTCCTTATGGGTCCCTTCCAACTCGGGATATTCTATGATTCTATGATTCTATAGCTGCCTGCCTAATCATTCCCCGCCTAAACATTCTTCTCCAGTGAATAACTAACTCAAGATTGACATCATTCCCCCCCCCCCGAATACAAATTATGCCCTAGAAACTGATCTTACTGTTCTTCTAGTCCTGTAAAGTCCTCAATTAAAGAGTTCCTTTCCTTTTTAAAACTCCTGACCTCTCTGCTGACGGGGGTGGAATTCACATAACCTATTTGTCCTTGTCCCACTGGGAATGCCCTAAGAGGATACATAGGAGTGTTAGTACTGTTAGTATCAGGGAATTTCTCAGTATCTCTTCTGCATTGTTCTAATTCTTGCCAGAGAATTGTTCTAATTCTTGCACTCCTTCTCTAGGGAAGAAATTAATTGCAGGCCTTGTCTCCTTTCCTTGAGCAGCTGCTGCTGCCGCCGGTGCAACATTAGGATTATAGGGAGGAGGTAATTATCCAAGGGTTCTTGTTGACCCGTCCTTCCCTCTGACTCCTCTTTCTCCTGGTCCTGACCCTTTTTCAATAAAAATAACTTACCCCCTGCACCCAGCAAGCAGCATAACTTGACTCCTCCTCTGAAAAAGGAGTCTTATTGTTTACATATAAATTCAAAGCCTTACAAACCCAGTCTTCATCGGACCTGTATTTTGGCCAAAATGCTCAAGTTCTTTTTATTGGCTCTTTAGGCCACACAATTACACAGTATCTAACCATTGTTTTCTTATCTTTATCCCTGTTCCTAGGGTTGTTTTTTCAATTCCTTACCATCCTTCTCAAAGGACTATCTTTAGGCACAACTTTACTGTTCACAGGGGTGCCACATACCTGTATCTAGAATAAGGGAAGATGGGGGTTGTACTGCTGAGCACTTTACTGTACCATACACCGTACAGGCTCTCTAATTTCCTGAGAATCTCATTCACTCTTTTATCTCATGGGACCGCAGAACCACAGATCAGGACTCCCCACAGATCAGGACTCCACCCTAGAAAATGCATCTCAGTCACACCCCACAGAAGAGTCTAGTCTCCCCAACCCCCACGGGCAATACTGTAATCAACTTTCTTACCTTGGTCCATACACAGAATTACCAGGTCTATTTCAATAATTGTGCCTATGTTTTTCCCTAATGCTTCACAGAGCCCGTCTTCAGCACAGCAGTCTTGTTTATTGTTAGCCATCCCGAGATACCCCACCACCTCCAACAGGACCGCTGAAATCAGCAGGGTGCACCTTTACTGTCTGCGGTGGCAAGAAACCTCCGGCAGGTGACAATATCCTGGACGAGCCTCCGAATTGTGAGAAATATCCCAATAATTTTCTAAGACAGGGTCTCTTGTGAAGCTAATTTATTCACAATTGCAATGGCAGGCATCCTGCAAGCAGGAGCATTCAGCAGAAGTGTGTCATAGCCCTATATACCCTATTACTCAATGCTTGATTCCTCCCATTTCCTCAATGGCTGAGTACTAAAGGTTCATAACCTACCTGACGCTTCTTACTATGCCCTGTATGTACAGTTTTATTTAACCGACCTTTAATTTCTCCCCCCCCCTTTTTTTTTTTTTTGGAACTGGAAGGGCCCATGATTTTTTGGCTTGCTCTTCTTGTTGATTCCACAGCTTCTTGTCTTGTTTTCCTTAGCCATCCTCCTTATTTTGGGACAGTGGGACCTTCCACTGTCCCCTTATCTGCTTATCTAACATACTCCAGTTTCCAGCAGGTGGTACACCAGACAGAGCAATGAATAATAAGACCAGGACTAGAGGAGCCCTGCCTCCATCCAGGGGGAGGAAAGGGACAATGGAGTTTATGAGACTGTGTGGATTTGATGGCCTGACACATCAGACCCCCAGTAGTACAAGGCTCTAGAGGACACCGGTACACAGTGTACTGTAATGCCATCAGGCTACAAAGGGACAGAACTCATCTCTATCTCTGGAGTGACAGGGGGATCCCAACAGCTAACTGTATTGGAGGCTGAAGTGAGCCTAATTGGGAATGAGTGGCAAAAGCACCCCATTGTGACTGGCCCGGATGCTCCGTGCATCTTTTGCACAGACTAGTTCAGCAGAGGGTACTTCAAGGACCCACAAGGGTGGGGTTTTGGTGTAGCTGCTTTGGAGATGGAGGACACTAAACAGTTGTCTACCTTGCCCAGTCTCTCAGAGGACCCTTCTGTTTGAGGCTGCTGAGGGTTGAAGAACAGCAGGTGCTGATCGCTACCACTGCAGTGCATCGGTGGCAATATCGCACCAACAGAGACTCCCTGATTCCCATCCATAAGCTAATTCGTCAACTGGAGAGCCAAGGAGTGATCAGCAAGATTCATTCACCTTTTAATAGTCCCATATAGCCAGTGCAAAAGCCTAATGATGAGTGAAGACTAACAGTGGACTGTTGTGGCCTGAATGGTCACGCCACCACTGAGTGCTGCTGTGCCAGAAATGCTAGAACTTCAATACGAACTGGAGTCAAAGGCAGCCAAGTGGTATGCCACAATTGATATCACTGATGCCTTTTTCTTAATCCCTTTAGCAGCAGAGTTCAGGCCACAGTCTGCTTTCACTTGGAGGGGCATCCAATACACCTGGAATCAACTGCTCTGGGGGTAGGGCACTAATAATTGACAAGAAGCATACAAGAAAAATAGAGCTCCAGAATACCTCCTTTCCAATAAGTCCACTTCCATAGTCTCATGTTCTCTCTTCTCTCCTATGTGGCACAAACAGCTATTTTCCATAAGGTCAGTTGGAGGCCATAGTGCAATTGCAAGCCCAATTAATTTATTTTGGCCCAAAACTTTATGCCTAAACAAAAGAAGAATGATTTCTGAATTTCCAGTGACTTCACTGACTAATTTCTCCTATATTAAAATTGGAGAAGTTTTGTGGACAATTAATGCTGGAGATGCTCCAGTCTTTAGTCATACAGCAAATTGTTTACTTGATGAGGCTTGTTGATTCAAGTATAAGCTTTCAGGGATTCCAAAATTTTTCCAGTTGTTCACAATAGTAGCCAAAACTTGCATTTGGAGGCAAAGATTATGAGAGAGAACTGCCTGTTTGATATCCTGTGGTGGTTTTACCATGCTAGGCAGCTGAACACCACAACCGCTCTCTCACTCCCCCTCCTCAGATGAGGAGGGGAAGAAATAAAGGAAAGAACAACTCACAGGTTGAGAGAAGGATAATTTAATTAAAGGGAAAAATAATTATTAAGGAAATATTATTATTACTTAAACAATTTAACTAAAGGGAAAAAAGGGAAAGGGGAAGAGGGAGGGGGAAAGGGAATAACTAAACAAAACAAGTAAAGGCTATGTGGAAGTGCAGAGAAAAGAAATTACTCTCTACTTCCCACAAATGAGAGATGCTTCACCACGTCCTTGAAGCAAGGCCTCAATGCACGTAGCCGGTGTTTGGGAGGAGGACAGACGTTTTCGCAACGAGAGCCCACCCCTCCCCTCTTCTTCCTTTTTCCACCTTTTATTGCTGAGTGTGACATCATATGGTATGGAATATCCCTTTGGTTGGTTTAGGTCAGCTGCCCTGGTGATGTTTCTTTCTCACTTTTTTGCCCACCCCCTAGGAGGGTTAGAGAGAGTCCTGATGCTCTGCCAGCACTTCTCAGCAGCAGACACAACACCGGTGTGATACCACTCCTGTTCTAGCTATAAGTGCAGAGCGCAGCACTGTCTGGGCTGCTGCAGGGAAAGTTAACATCCCAGCCAGACCCAGTACATATACTCATCTACATCTAGATTTGCTCTTCTAATTACTTGTGAGCATAGTGAAGCTACTGAAACTACTGTAGAAGCTGCCAGTTTTATTAAATTTGTTTGTGTTGAAGTATCTTAGCTTGCCTTTTGTGGTACTCAATGTTTTTCTGAACTTTTCTGCAATACTCCTCTCCCCCACTTCATCTGAGAATCAGCATATATACATGGAAGCTATTTGTGGGCTTAGCTGACCCCTCAGCTGTAAATTCAGATAAAATTTGATATTGATGGTAGCTGTACTCCAGTGCTACCCAGATCTCAGGAGAAGCAAAGGATGCCAAGTAAACCCCTTAACTACTCATTTTAATATCCATCAAGAGGGACATCTCACATAAATAGTATAGGCTTCTATATTGGGCTTGGAAGAGCATTACTTGGTTTCTGACGTTGAAGTTTCTCACCCGTCACCATCCTGAGAAAATGCTGTTATGCTCTATGCAACATTCCAGTTCCTGCTAATCAAAGAATAAAAGATTTCTTTATCTGCACCAGAGAAGTCAATTTAGACCCTGTGGATTTTGTTCTTCTAGGATTCTTCAATAATCACTGGCTTTGAACTGTTGGAGGTAAGATGGGGATTATGGGTTCATGGAAGCACAAAAGGCACATGTACACTGATGTTCAAAAGATTCCTAACTCTATACTGTGAGAGATTTGCATTAGGATCCATACTGACAATATCCTTTGGAGCACAGTAACTGACATGTAAGAAAGATTCTTCATAAATTGTTTTGCTCCCAGATTATGCTATTTTCTGGGAAGTTTTAATGACATTCTTTATAGAGAATTTGGGGTCCCTCCCACAGGATGCAGTCCTTCCTGAACTGATCCTATGTGGGCCTCCCACAGGCAACAGCTCTTGAAGAACTGCTCCAATTTGGGTCCATCCGTCAGGAACAAACTGCTCCAACATGGGTCCCACAAGGTGGCAGCTCCTGCATGGGCGCCTGTCCACTGTCCAGGTCCAGCCTGGAGTCTGCTCTGGTGGGGGTTCTCCACAGGCTGCAGCCTCCTTCAGGGCTCTTATCTAACATGGAGCTCTTATCTAACTCTTATCTGGATCTTATCTAACATGGAGCAGCTTTTTGAATTTTCTCACAGAGGCCAACCCTACAGTCCTGTCCACCCCCCCTCCCCCCCATACCAAAACCGCTACCAAAACCTTACTTCATAAACCCACACCTACTAACCAATGCTTTATGAAAAGGGCTGTGAATTGTTTAATAAATGTGGCTTAAACTCTTAATAGCACCAGACACATGAGAAAGCATGCCTATATTTCATTTCAAGTGTACAAATCGTTGGTTTTATGGCTAGTTCTTTCTTGTTCATGTAGGCTGGTTATAAACTTTATTAACTGACAGGTTTTTTTAGTTAAATGGAATCCAATGGTGTCATTATAAGACTTTATCCTGTAATTCAATTGGACATCACAGATTTAGACTATGTTAGAAAAACTTTAATGTGATGTAAATACTGTTGAAATCCTTTGTAAAACTTTAGCTGGTTTTAGTAGAAGCAGCATATCATCTAATATGAACATATACAAGACAACCATGGGATCAGGCCCAGACAGCATGAGTTCATGAAAGGCAAATCACGCCTGACCAACCTCATCTCCTTCTATAACCAGGTGACCCGCCTGGTGGATGAGGGAAAGGCTGTTGATGTAGTCTACCTAGACTTCAGCAAAGCCTTTGGCACGGTCTCCCACAGTATTCTCCTGGAAAAGCTTGGACAGGTACACTCTTTGCTGGGTTAAAAACTGTCTGGACGGCCAGGCCCAGAGAATGGTGGTGAACGGAGTGAAATCCAGTGGCGTCCGGTCACAAGTGGTGTTCCCCCGGGGTTGGTGTTGGGGCCCATCCTCTTTAATATCTTTATTGATGATTTGGATGATGGAATTGAGTGCACCCTCAGGAAGTTTTCAGACAACACCAAGTTGGGGAGAAGTGTCGATCTGCCAGAGGAGGGTAGGAAGGACATGCAGAGGGACCTGGACAGGCTGGAACAACGGGCAGAGGCCGGTGGAATGAGGTTCAACATGGCTAAGTGCCAGGTCCTGCACTTTGGTCACAACAACCCCATGGAGTGCTACAGGCTTGGAGCAGAGTAGCTGGAAAGCTGTGCAGAGGAAAGAGATCTGGGGGTGTTGGTCGACGCTTCCCTGAACATGAGCCAGCAGTGTACCCAGGTGGCCAAGAAGGCCAACAGCATCCTGGCTTGTATCAGGAATAGTGTATCCAGCAGGACCAGGGAGGCGATCGTCCCCCTGTACTCTGCTCTGGTGAGGCCGCACCTCGAGTACTGTGTTCACTTTTGGGCCCCTCACTACAAAAATGACATCGAGGACCTGGAATGAGTCCAGAGAAGGTCTACAAAGCTGGTAAAGGGCCTGGAACACAAGTCCTATGAGGAGCGGCTCAGGGAACTGGGTTTGTTTAGCCTGGAGAAGAGGAAGCTCAAGGGAGACCCCATCACTCTCTACAACTACCTGAAAGGAGGTTATAGCAAGGTAGATGTAAGCCTCTTCTCCCAGGTAACTAGCAAGAGGGAATGGCCTTAAGCTGTGCCAGTGGAGGTTCAGGTTGGATATGAGGAGAAATTTCTTCTCAGAAAGAATGGAACAGGTTGCCCAGTGAAGTGGTGGTGTCACCATCCCTGGAGGAAAGGGTGAAAAAGGGTAGATGTGGTGCTTAGGGAAATGGTTTAGTGACTGATATTGGTGTTAGTGGGATGGTTGGACCAGATGACCTTAGAGGTCTTTTCCAACCTTAAGGATTCTATGATTCTATGATCTCTCCTGTGCAGAAGGAGCTGAGCCTCTTCAGTCTAAAGAGAAGGCTTGCACATGCAAGACAAATAGGTGATCAGAAACAGCCAGCATGGCTTTACCAAGGGCAAATCGTGTCCAATAAGGGAAGACCAACCAATGTCATCTACCCCAACTTCTGTAAGGCCTTTGACACAGTAACACATGATGTCCTGCTCTCCAAATTGGAGATAGATGGATTCGATGGGTGGACCATTTGGTGTATAAGGAGTTGGCTTGAAGGTCACACCCAGAGAGTGGTCAATGGCTCTACGTACAAGTGGAGGCCAGTGACGAGTGGTGTACCTCAGGGGTCTGTCCTTGGACCGGTACTGATTAATATCTTTCTCAATGACATAGACAACGAGATCGAGTGTAAGGAAGGGATGCCATCCAAAGGGACCTGGACAAGCTAGAAAAGTGGGACAATTTGAACCCAATGAGGTTCAACAGGTCTACATGTAATGTGCTGCACCTGGGCGAGGGCAATCCCAGACAGGAGTACAGACTGGGAGAAGAACTAATTGAGAGCAGCCCTGCAGAGAAGGACCTGGGGGTTCTGGTGGATGAAAAGCTTGACATGAGCCAGCAGTGCGTGTTTGCATCCCAGAAGGCCAACTGCATCCTGGGCTGCATCAAGAGAGGCGTGGCCAGCAGGTCGGGGGAGGGGATTGTCCCCCTCTCCTCTGCCCTTGTGAGGCCTCACTTGGAGTACTGCATCTATTGTGAACAGGTGCCCCTCCCAGCTTTTGCTCCACTCCTTTTATAGAATTTATGTTAATATATGCTTTCAGAATTTTAGCTGTGATTGAATTAGAAGAAAACTGTTCTCTAGTTGCCAGTTTGTCTCACACTGATATTTGTCTACAATATTGGCAGCTTCGATTATGAGTAGCCTTTAAAAATCAAAAAGGCTTTTTTTTTTTTTTTTACAATTATTACTTTTTTTCAGGCAATAATAAATAGCACTATCACCCCCAACATGACATTTACTAAAACATCCCAGAAGTTTGGCCAATGGGCAGACAGCAGGGCGAATACAGTCTATGGCTTGGGATTTTCATCTGAACATCATCTTTCAAAAGTAAGTATGACCAATGGAAACCATGTGACCAGTGAAGTGGTTTAAGAATATTTTTTTCCTTCTGGTTGTATCCTGACTCAATTCTCACCACCGTTGTTTACAAATAATAATAATAATAATAATAATAATAATAAAGGCTGTATCCATCCTTATAATATAAAAAGACAAGATAAGGTATGATCACAACATGCTTTTAACAGTGATACCTGCAAATTTTCTTTTAACTGACTGAAGAAAGAAGGGAGATTTAAACTAGTGTAGGCTGTTAATGCTTTCTAATAATTCTTCTGCTAGGCTTCTCTTTTTAAAGTTGTTCTTTCATTAGAGTTTTTCATGATAGAATTTAAAGGACTAGACAGTTCAGTGTTTCTTCTGTATTTAGACCTAGAAAAGTTGTTAAGTCTTCAGATGCATTTTTGTCTTAAGTCACATTCACTTTAACTTTTCTACTGTTTTTCTAAACAAAAAAACACACTACCACCCCCGAAACACACAAACCAACCCTGTTGAGAAAGTAATTGTCAATATACAAGGATAAGCATCCCATTCTTTAGCTGCCCTCAAACTGATGTCTAAGAGTTTTTAATATACCCTTGGCTTAAAACTTTATATTTTTCTCATAAAAATAATCTGAAAAGCTACAGTAGATAATTTGTCAAAAGTACGTTTAATTAGCAGTTACTCAGATTGCTGTGATTTGTGAAGAATACACAAATCTGTTGAGAAAAATATCAATCCACAGATCTTTTCAGAAGATTATAGCAATGAATCCTCAGGGCAAACTGTTCCTATAGCATTATATCTTAATTATCAAACTGTGATTTTCATGTGAGTTAATATTGCTGATAATTGCTACTAAAATTCATAGAGGTGAAAGGAGTTGATAGATATATTGTTCTTGGAATCAGAGATGCTGAATTAGAAACCGTGAATCTGCTGTGTATCTTTAGAGAAATCATATCTATCTCCTCTTGTCTATCTGCTCAGATTACTAACTCTTCTGTGCACTGGCATTGTAATCAGGTTTACCAGAGCACTTTTTGACACACCTACTACTGTAGGACATGAAATGTAATTTAGTGCTCAAGGTACTACTGAATGTTAGCAATAGTACTGACAAATAAACTGTATTAATGTATTTATTCAGAAACCAGTTGCTTCTAGAAGTTGTCTTAAAACTTGATTCTGGAACTTTTTTATTATTATTATTATTATTTTTTCTGTATTTGATTTATCAGAGTCCCTAAGTGAACAACACTATTATATGTAATTTGTTTTGGAGTAGTGTCTCTGGGCCCCAATGAAATATTTCAAGTTCCAGGGAGCAAAAGATAGCCTACAACCACAAAAAAAAAAAAAAAAAACTTAGTCTAGTGTGTGACTGATTTCAACAGGCTAATGAAGCAAATAATCAGGACAGAGAGAATAAAAGTAATGTCTTCTAATAAACTATTTATTCTCATATAATTGTCTGCTTAGCTATATCGCTCTAAACAAGCAGATGATTTCCAAAGTTTATACTAAGTGTTTGACTTTTGGATTGTTCCTTTTTGGTTCATGTGGCTTTGTCTTCATTAACTGTTTAGTAGGGTAGCATGCAATAGTGCTTCTGTATGATAATTCTGTGTGACTGTGAGAATTTGAGAAGTGAGAATATCCAACTGAAAAATAAAGGCACTGTAAACAATTTTTATATGCAAATATAATAAAATAAAAATAATTAAACATTAGACCTTTTCTCAATATGTCAGACCACAAATTCACCTCAAGATTGTTCCATCAGGAATCAGGCAGAAGTCAGTGATACCTAAATGATGATTCCTACGTTGAAGAGTATTCCTTTCACAGGATCGGGATTTCCTAGCACAGTCGCTCTTGCTGCTGTAGTAGGAGGAGCAGAATGTTCCATAATATTCAGAGAAAACTGAGTCCAATTTCTCAACCAGAATATAAGTCTGTGCTTCCCCTATATGGGAAGAAGTGCTCCTTCTCAAGTTTGCTGCCTTATCCCTTTATTTCGTTAACCTGATTTATTCTGAATAACTTTAGAACATGCTAAATGCCAAAAGTGCCATCACAGGTATGTGTGAGATCCTTGTATTCTCCTTCCACAACTTTTCATCTTTTCCTTATATTATTAATCCCCCAAAGAACCCTTCTTTTCATAATATGAGATCTCATCTTTGTTATTTAGGTCTTATATATAAAAATATTGCTATTATCTATCACCTGACTGTCTCAAGGAATTCTAGTAAATTTGTAAAAAATCCCTCTACATTAGCATCGTTGGCTCTTTCTCAGAATGTTATCTGTTTTTCTGTCTATTCATTATATATCTTTTTACAGTTTCTACTACTCTGATACAGAAGATCATATTTACTGCCTTGTATCTTCAGCTATTTATTCCAAACCTCAGCATCATGCTTTCCAATTACCAATCCTCTGCTCCTCAAGTCAATTTAAATAATAGGTTACCCATGAGAATGTGAGGTCTATCTACAAGTCTTAAATGAGTATCATCTAGTTCTGGTGATCTGTTGCCAATTTTATCATCTGTTCTGAGACCTTTTTTGATGCTGGATTACTGTTTCAGCACGATATCTTTTATTTCCTTAAATATTCAGGAAACATATGCTTTTAAATAACTTGACAGCTGAAATATAGAATACCGGTGGAGAAAAATAATACTTCCTTAAGTGCTAAGAGCCTACCAGGAGAAGAAGTTTAAAGACAATAAGGTTTTTTACATCTTGGTTAGCAAGTGAAGTTCTAATTGAGATTAGAGAGATTTTAGTTGAGATTAGTTGAGATTTTGTCACACAGAAGTAGCCTTCATACCTTCTAAATGCACGCAGTGCAAAACAATATCTTTGCTGCTGGTGGAGAAATTTAGAAGCTGTTGGTGAAGTTTCCAGTTTTTGCAGAATCATTTTAGTCTTTAGTTGACCATAAAAAGGTCATATTCTGTATAAAAGCAGTAGCTAGCAAAAACAAATGCTTGGCTACTATAGCAATTGGTGTAATGTAAAGCTGAGAGCAATGAAGCCAAATTTTTCTCTAGCCAGAGAATTTAGGCCCAATTCTTAATCAAGTGATTTAATTCCTCAAGCTCAAGGCTGCATGCATTTCAAAACCGCTGCTTTAGCCATTTTCTAGAAGAGGTATATGTAGCAGAGAAATTAATCTTCACAAACTTCACAGTTGAATGTGCGATTCTTGAATTTAGTGTTCAGTATATGTGAGTGTTCAGTTCAGTTAATCTGTTCTTTAGCTTGATTGATGTCAATGGGGTTACATCAAGAAATGAACTTGACTCAGTATTCCCACTGCTGTTTTCTTAGTTAGCTATTTAAATTATAAATGCAGTTAAAATTTGGGAAGAAATTAGTATTGTTTAATCATGAAAGAATGAAGCCTGTTAAAGTCTCTAGGCTAATAATGACCACAGTAAGCTTCAGAACCAGATCATTTATTTTAAGGAAGAGAGTAAAACCTGAATTTGAAAGCAGCTGTGTAAGGCAGTTTATCACTGTTTTTTGTTTTAACCTTGGTAGGCAGCTAAGCACCACACAGATGTTCTCTCACTCCCCCTCCTCAGCAGGATGAAGGCAGGGGAGAAACTAAGATGGAGGGAAACTTGCAGATCTGAGATAGAAGCAGTTTAAATAAAGAAAAGAAAAGGCCATGCATGGAAGCAAAAGGAAAAAAAAATATCTATACTCCCTATCAGCAAATGATGTCCAGCCAATTCCTGGAAGCAGGGCCCAAATAAGCATGATGTCATATGGTATAGAATATCCCTTTAGTCAGTTTAGGTCAGCTGCCCCAGCTATGTCCCCTCCCCACCTCTTGCCCACCCCCAATTTACTGGCCTTTGGGGGTGGGAGGTTAGAGAGACAGCTTTGATGCTATGCAATCACTGCTCAACAATAGGCAAAACATTGGTGCGATATCAACACCATTATAGCTACAAGTGCAAAGCACAGCATTATATGCCCTGCTGTGGGGAAAGTTAACTCCATCCCAGCCAGATCCAGTACAATTAACCATATCTGAGGTGTTGGTTTTGTTTTAAATGCTATCAGCAACAGGTTAAACTTTGCTGCATCATAATTTTCTGGTCATAAACAGAGTACATTATGTCTGAAAGGTACTGAAAGGTATGTCACTGTGTATCTCACTTAAATGAGTATCTAATAAGGAGAAAAAAATAAAAATTCTACCGACAATTTAACTTCATAAAATGTTAAGTACAGCAGTTTTTTCTGCATGTAGTGTAACTACTTTGCACCTTCTCTCTTTTTTTTAAACATATGTACTTTCAGTTTGCAGAAAAATTTCAGGAATTCAGAAAAGAAGCTGCACGACTAGCAAAGGAAAAATCCCAAGAAAAGATGGAGCTAACAAGTACACCCTCTCAAGTGAGTCTTATTCTCTGATTCAAGCCTAGCACTTCATGCTTTGTGCTACCTTCTGTTTTAAGAATTCATATTGTATCTTACACACATGTATTAAAAATGAACAGGGTAATTCCCAGTTAACCTGAATCCTCTAAACAGTCAGCTAGAAGTGTCAAGAAATCTAAGAGGGTAACAAAGATTGTGAAGGGTCTAGAGGGGAAGATGTATGAGGAGTGGCTGATGTCACTGGCTTGTTCTGCTTAGAGAAGAGAAGGCTGAAGGGAGACTTCATGGTGGTATAAAGCTTCCTCACAAGGGGGAGCAGAGGGGGAAGCACTGATCTCAGAAGAGTGAACAGGGACAGGACCCGAGGAAATGGCTTGAAGTTGCAACAGTGGAGGGTCAGGCTGGATATCAGGAAAAGGTTCTTCACTGAGAGGGTGGTCGGGCACTGGAACAGGCTCCCAGGGAAGTGGTCATGGCACCAAACCTGTCGGAGTTCATGAAGCTTTGGACAATGCTCTCAGACATATGGTATGATTTCTGTGTGGTCCTGTGTGGAGCCAGGAGTTGGACTCGATGATCTTGTGGGTCTCTTCCAACTCGGGATATTTTCTATGATTCTAAGAATGCATTTAACATACATTAAAGAAGAGTCAAAGGTGTTTACTTTAGAACAAAATTAGCCTTTTCTTTTGCCCATTCCTTTCTTTGAGCTTTCCCCCAGAAAATGTTATAAGCAAAGATGGCAATCAGTTATATAAGTAAATCTATAGTAAAGACCTTTTGTGTTTTTTCTTATTGTATCTATGAAACTTAAGGTGATGCACTGTAAAGGACTTCATATAAGAAACATTACAAAAAACAATCAAAGTTAAAACAGCAAACTATTTCTCTATTTCTACTTATTTCCTACTGTGTAGTATTCACTTGTGAAGTGTGTTGAAGGAAGATGAGAGTCATATGTGGGTTCTGGGGGTTTATTATAGTTAGCCTATTTGTTTTAAGCAATAGTGAAGACAAAGGTAAATCTTGCTCTTGGAAGATGAAACAGTTTTAAAACTTCAGCAGGGATTCCTGAGTTGAGTAGAATTAATACAACTGATACTTTTTTTTTTTTTTTTTTCCTAGGGAATGCATTTTTATGCATTGAATCAGTGCATTTCTTGTGTGCTTTGCACCACAATATACTTCTGATCTTTGATAGAACAAGAATGGCAGGAAGTTTACAACGTGCTCTATGAATATGCTTATTGCCACTAGAAAGCTACATCCTTATAAGATAAGTCAGTGGAACAAGGACAAAAATATACACAATGAACCAATCTCATGTTGTTTTCCCTGGCAGGAATTTTTGCCGAAGTGCTAGGTTGGCTTTTGGTATTAAAAGGAAGCTGCTTGCTCTAGCGTAACAAGAAAAAAATAAGGTTGTCTTTTTTATTAGTTTTCTTGACTGTCACTGAATTTCTGAAAAATTCCATAAATAAACATAAATAGTAGAAAGATGTATTTCTGTATTATAACCTAGTATACATTTGGCTTTATGTGCAGTAAAGTACTTCAGCCAGGACTCTAGTTACTTGATAGAGGTGGGGAGAAGAATCCTGGAGTGCAACTTCCTGGTCCAGGTAGGACCTGGTCCAGGTTCCTGGTCTAGGTCCAACCAGAGCAGAAGCATTACTGGACCTGGTGCTCACCAATGCAGATTAACTCATTGAAGAGGTTAAGACTGCAGACAGACTGGGCTGCAGTGACCATGCCCTGCTTGAGTTTGTGATCTCAAGGAATATGGGCAAAGAGTGAAGTCAGGACCCTGAACTTCTGAAGAGCAAACTTCCAGCTGTTTAAAGACCTAACAGATGAAATCCCATGGAATACTGTCCTTAGGGACAAAGGAGCTGATCAGAGCTGGCAACTATTTAAAGACACTTTTCTTAGCGTGCAAGAGCGCTACATCCCCATGGGTAAGAAATCAAGCAGGGAAGACAAGAAAACCAGCATGGCTGAGCAAGGACCTGCTGGTCAAACTGAGGCGCAAGAAGGAAATGCACAGGCAGTGGAAGTAGGGACATGTGGCCTGGGATTTGCAGGGATGGGATAAGGAAAGCCAAGTCACAGATGAAACTAAACTTGGCAAGGCATGCATAGAATAACAGGAAGGGATTCTATAGGTACATTGGTCATAAAAGAAAGGCCAAGGAGAGTGTACCCCATCTGATGGATGAGAAGGGTGAACTGGTAACGACAGACCGACAGACATGGAGAAGGCTGAGTTAGTCAACAACTTCTTTGCCTCCGTCTTTGCTGGCAGTCAGGTTTCCAACATCTCTCGAGTCCCTGAATCTCTAGTCAGGGGCTGCGGGAGCAAAGTCCCTCCCGCTGTAAGCAAACAGCAGGTTCGAGACCATGTAATGAAATTGAACAGGTACAAGTCTATGGGGCCCGATGACATGCATCCCAGTATCCTGAGGGAAGTGGCTGATGTAGTTGCCAAGCCACTCTCCATCGTATTTGAATAGTCACGACAGTCAGGAAAAGTCCCTGGTGACTGGAAAAAGTGAAACATCACTCCCATTATTAAAAAGGGCAGAAAGGAAGACCTGGAGAGCTACAGACAGGTGACCCTCACCTCTGTTCCTGGGAAGATCATGGAACAGATCTTCCTGGAAGCAATGTCAGGGCACATGCATATCAAAGAGGTGATCCGAGACAGCCAGCCCAGCTTCACCAGGAGTAAATCATGCCTGACCAATCTTGTGGCCTTCTGTGATGGAGTGACTGCATCAGTCAATAAGGGAAGACCAACCAATGTCATCTACCTGGACTTCTGTAAGGCCTTTGAGGCAGTCCCACATGACATCCTGGTCTCCAAATTGGAGTGATGTGGTTTTGAAGTAGATAAGGAATTGGCTGAATGTCTGCACACAGAGAGTTGTGGTCAAGGGGGTCCAGGTGATGGCTGGTGATGAGTGGTATCCCTCAGGGGTCCATCTTGGGACTGGTATTGTCTAATATCATAATTAACAACAGAGTGGGATCAAGTGCACCCTCAGCAAGTTTGCAGATGTCATCCAAGTTGAGTGGTGCAGTTGATACAAGAGAAGGAAGGGATGCCATCCAAAGGAACCTGGACAAGCTAGAAAAGTGGGCCCACGTGAACATAATGAGGTTCAGAAAGTCTACACGCAAGATGCTACACCTGGGTCAGGGCAATCCCAGACAGGAGTACAGACTGGGAGAAGAACTAATTGAGAGCAGCCCTGCCGAGAAGGACTTGGCGGTTCTTGTGAAATGTGTTCATTTGCTTCGTGTCAGTATGGAACAATGCTAGGGCCACATGATGAAACATAACCTTCTAAGAAAAACAGAGTGATTAGTGTACATAGTTCTTGTATCATGCAAAGGAAGGGTCCAGCAATTCGTGTAAATAGAGGGTTTGAAGGGCGAACATTGAGACTCTAGTCTGGGAGATAAGAGGACCAAGGAGTTTTTTTTTAGGAAACTGCAGACTTTTGCATGGGACGCTGCCCAAGCATCTGATATCCGGCAAAGAGATCCACCAAATAAGGAGAAAGGGGGAGTTGAAGGACGACCAAAGGACAAAGCCTGGGAGGAAGACTACGAGCCTTCAGCACAAGAGACCCCCAGAAAGACCACCAGAGACTGATACGCATGCGTCCGGAGAGGGTTTGGATTCCGGGAACTAATTATAATAACGCTGCCTTTTCTAGGAATAGTGATGAATATGTATTAGTCTAGGAGCATAAAAATCAGCCACCTGATGTAAGAGGTGTGCGTCTTGGTGGAGCAGAGACTCCTGGCACACCCAGCGCTATTTGCTTGCCTCTATTCGCTTAATAAATTACAAACTTTAATTAGAATCCTATTTGGGACTCAGTCATTTATCACAACCTACCAAGTTCATCCCGGTCCCTGAGCAAAAGCAATTTCACGAATGGGTTTGCCTTTTTCTGAGGCAGGAGTAACCCAGACTGTTTTACCCAGCAAGTTTCTTACGTTCACTACAGGAACTTTATCTCCTTCTACAGTATGTAACAGGTTTGCCTGGACAGGTCCAGCACAGTTGGCAGATCCCCTAGTTTTGACTAACCAGGTGGCCCTTGCCAAATGTGCATCCCAATTTCTGAATGTCCCAGGACCCATTGCTTTCAGTGTAGTCTTTAACAGTCCATTGTATTGCTTGATTTTCCCGGAGGCTGGTGCATGATAGGGGATATGATATACCCACTCAATACCATGTTCTTTGGCCCAAGTGTCTATAAGGTTATTTCAGAAAT
Organism: Oxyura jamaicensis; assembly: GCF_011077185.1. NCBI lineage: Eukaryota > Metazoa > Chordata > Aves > Anseriformes > Anatidae > Oxyura > Oxyura jamaicensis. The sequence continues at coordinate 29,127 of NW_023309473.1, forward strand.
TAGTCCCATTGTCTGACTCAATTCTTTCTGGGGTGACATGTCGCCAAAGGACTTGCTTTTCAAGGCCCAGGATAGTGTTTCGGGCAGTGGCATGGGG
>NW_023309474.1:0-8491 GCF_011077185.1 Oxyura jamaicensis
CCCTCAGCAGCTTCTGCAACTCGTCGTGTAGGACTCCATACAGCAGCCTTCCATCTCCGATGCTTTCCCACAGTGCGACAGGACCCATCAGTGAACAGGGCACATCTCTTCTCATTTTCTGGTAGCTTGTTGTACAGTGGAGCTTCTTCCTCCTTTGCTCAGTCTTGTACCACTGTGGCTGGAAAGTGTGATCCATTATTACTCTGAATCTCTTCCAGAAGGGGAAGTATGCTAAACCATTCCTTCAGACTAAAGACTGTATTTTCCCCATTGGCAGCTGTAACAGCTGTGGCCATGGTAATTCTGGAACTTACTTTCACCCGCACCAATATGTATTTTTTTGTCCCTTGAAGGTCGTAGTGGGAACTATGTAATCAATCTGCCAGGTGTGCCACACCGTTTTCTTATCTCGGATATGCAGGGGAGGCGCTTTACTCCAGTGGTCTTTGTTAAGTAGCAAGCAACATTGTAAACAGGCAGTTACCACTTGTTCACACAGCTTTACTGATACAGGCCATCCTTGACTATGCCTTCTCAATATAAATCAGCTTGACCACTGTAGCCTCGTTTTACATGCAGCCATTCAAGTAAGCACACCCAGTCATGGTCATCAATTTTTTGTAGTCATACGAGGTTGTCAACTTGATGATTAAACTGAGCAGCAATAGTGGCTGACCAATCCTTTTACCCAACGAATATGCAACACCCTTTGTGTCTCCTATTTCAAGCAATTGCTTCCAGCTGTCAGTTTGCCAGACAGGGACTCTATTTACCTGCCAGCCATTAGCTGCCCAGTGGCCTATCTACTCTGTGTCTCCTTTATAAACTGCAAATTAATCAGCGTAAATATGACTGGCACCATGTTGAGCAGCTAATAAGACTGCTCTAAGTTCCCCCAGTGTAGCGCTCCCTTTATCTGTTTCTTCTAAACTTTGTCCTGTGGCTACTTCTAAAGCCACAGCCTTATATTTCCACGCATTGTTTTGCCTATAAGATGATGCATTGGTGAACCATACCCCCTTAAGGTCACTGCCTTCCCTCAGAGGAGACACCTCCTGAACTGGAGATGGTTTGCTTGGCAATGTTTGGAATAGTAAAGTACTGTCGATATCTTTCTGTAATTTAAATACCTTAATATTGCCTTCTGTAATAGGCATAATCTTTTAATCCACCAAGCTCCCAGGAACTTAACCTCTTGTGTGGGCCCCTGACATTTTGACAGAGGAATGTCTAATCCCAAAGCTATCAATTTTTCTTGTACAGCTTCCATGGCATGTCTGACTCCCTCTGCATTTTCCCCTTCTGTCAATAAGTCATCAATGTATCGATATATTCCAATGCCTGGTGGGCTGGGGATTTCTGTTGAAACCTTTGTCAAGGCAAAGGATATTTGTTGAAACCTTTGCCAAGGCAAGGATATTTGCCTCAAATATCCTTGAGGCAGCCTATTAAAGGTATTCATTTCCAAGTAAGAGCAAATTGAGCCTTATCATGTTCCTGGAGTGGAATAATGAAAAACATATCTTTAACATCTAAAGTTGCCATCCATGGGTGTGATGCTCCCTGAATTTGGATTACCAATTCTGCAATATTTGGCACAGAGGCAGTTAAATGTGCAGTATTGGCATTCAATCGCCTATAATAAATCATAAGCCATCACTGTCCATTTGGCTTTTTTACTGTCCACACAGGAGAATTGTAAGGGGAATGCATGTGAGTGATAATACCTCTTTTTTGCAAGTCTGATACAACCCTGTCCATGCCTAAATATGTAGCTGGTGGCAGAAGGTATTGCCTGACGTGAGCAATTTTTGATGGGGGAAGAGGTATAGATATCTCTAATAAATTAATAGATTTAGGCTCATACTCTTCAAACCATACTATTTCCCCATCACCCTATCCTGAAAAACTCCAGAGTGACCCATCAGGGAGTTTCCATGTTCTGCCATATAAAAAATCAAATCCTAAAATATTGGTATTAGCAGCACCAACCAATACTTCAGTGTGGGTCAATTTCTCTTCACCTGGTAGCCACAAGGTGATTTTTGCTGTAGGGCATTCCTTTATGAAACTGGGCTTTATATTTATGTCTTCTGCTGTTTCATTAGTAATTACTGACATCTGTGCTCCTGTGTCAATAAGGAAATCTACAAAAATCTTCTTTGGTCCTGTCAGGATGGTAATGGCAGGTTCATAGTGTTTATCAAAGAGCCATCATATAGCTTACACCTGCTGAGCACGGTGGCTCACTGCCCTGCCCAGGGACGCAAGTATTTTTCTGGGTATTTGTTAAATCAATTAGATAATGCTGTGGGGCTGAAGGCATGGGTCTAATAGGAATCAGTCTATTTCCTGTTGGCTGACTTCTCTCTGCTGAATCGATTCTTTGGCTTAGCAATTGTATCAGAGTTCTGAGGCTGATGGTGGATATACCATACAGTAACTGTCATGGTACTCCCAATGCCAAGATTCTATGCTACAGGTTGTTATGTTCCTCGTCCAATTTTGGTTTGAACTCTGTCTTAGGCTCAGTGGTATGGACCTTGCAAACCCGTTCTGATGGGGGGGGTGGGGGTGGGGTGTTCTGGTGGTTTCCCACTGGTTGATCTGACCCAACTGTTGTGGTTTAACCCTGCTGGCAGCTAAACACCACACAGCCGTTCGCTCACCCTCCCCCCTCCCTCTCTGGGATGGGGGACAGAAATGGGAAAGTGAAGCCTGTGAGTTGAGATAAAGACAGTTTATTAAGACAGGAAATAATAATAATGTGTACGAAACAAGTGATGCACAATGCAATTGCTCACCACCTACTGACCAATGCCCAGCCTATCCCTGAGCAGCCGGCGCCCCACCCTGGCTAGCCACCCCTATATATTGTTCAGCATGACGTCAGATGGTATGGAATACCCCCTTGGCCAGTTTGGGTCAGCTGTCCTGGATCTGTCCCCTCCCAGCTCTTGCTGCGCCCCTAGCCTGCCCGCTGGCAGGACCATGTGAGAAGCTGAAAAGTCCTTGGCTTAATGTAAGCATTGCTCTGCAACAATTAAAACATCAGTGTGTTATCAACATTAGTCTCATCCTAATCCAAAACATAGCACCCTACCAGCTACTAGGAGGAAAATTAACTCTGTCCTAACTGAAACCAGGACACCAACCCATATTACGCCCATAATTCACTCTATCTCTTGCATAAATTCACTCCAGGTAGTTACAGGGACCTGCTCCCATGGGGGCTGCGCGGCAGCTGCGGCAGCATTCATAGCACGGGCAGTTTGTATGCAGTCCTGGACATTAGTTACATAAGTCTTTAGGCTGTCCGTGAGGCCACAGATAAGGGGAGTTAACCTTGATATATCAATAGGGGCTAGCATTGGGGATCTCCTTAACACATCCTTCTTATACATCACTTGAATACAGGTTGCTTTTTGCACAGACACAGCCAAATGAGAGAACCCTGAGGTCTTAGTAACAAGGGGATCTCCTCTTTCTTGTGGGTCTATGCCACTGGCCCAATAGGCAGCTCATGTAGTCAAAGAGTAATTTTGATCACCCAGTGCAATGGTTAAAAAAACTCCAAGGCCCCAGTAGCCTCCTGCGTCTTCCTCACTTAATAGGATTTGGTCCCTCCACTCAAGGGAGACTTGCCATACATATTCCATCTCAGATTCCTCTGGGCACCTAGAATACTTTTCCTGCAACTTTGCTACTTCAGCAGAAGAACATGGAATGGTTCGCACTGTAGTATGAGCGTTGTCATCGCCATCATTTGCAATTTTGGTTTTAATTAAGAATCATATAGGTACAGGTTCCGGGGTAAAATCATAATCCAAATCTCCCACCAGTTCATTGTTATCAATACTGTATCAGATATCTCCATCCCATGTCTCAGGATTTGCACAGTTGTCCTGGTTTCAGCTAGGATAGAGTTAATTTTCCTCCTAGTAGCTGGTAGGGTGCTGTGTTTGGGATTTAGGATGAGAATAATGTTGATACCACTCTGATGTTTTAATTGTTGCAGAGCAGTACTTACACTAAGCCAAGGGCTTTTCAGCTTCTCACTCTGTCCTGCCAGCAGGCAAGCGAGGGGTACAGCAGGAGCTAGGAAGGCACAGAACCAGGACAGCTGACCAAAAGTGGCCAAAGAGGTATTCCATATCATCTAACATCAGGCTGAACAATTAATATGCAGTGTCTGACCAACAATCTATGGAGGGCAGAGGGGGAGATATTTTTTCCCTCTTGTTCACTCTCCCTTTCTCTTTCAAACCCGTCTTCTCCAGGCGAGTTACGATACCTCTTCAAGACTTTGAATATCCTTGGGATGTTCAAGGAATAACAGAATCATAGAATCATCTAGGTTGGAAGAGACCTCCAAGATCACCTAGTCCAAACTCTGACCTGACAATAACAAGTCCTCCACTAAACCATCTCTCAAAGCTCTACATCTAAACATCTTTTAAAGACCTCCAGGGATGGTGACTCAACCACTTCCCAGGGCAGCCTATTCCAGTGACTAACAACCCGTTCAGGAAATAAGTTCTTCCTAATATCCAAACTAAACCTCCCCTGGCACAACTTAAGCCCATTCCCCCTCGTCCTATGACCAGGCATGTGGGAGAATAGACCAACCCCCACCTCGCTACAGCCTCCTTTCAGGTACCTGTGGAGAGCGTTACGGTCGCCCCTGAGCCTCCTCTTCTCCAGGCTGAACAATCCCAGCTCCCTCAGCTGCTCCTCGTAAGACTTGTTCTCCAGAATCTTCACCAGCTTATTCCCCTTCTCTGGACATGCTCAAGCACCTCCATGTCCTTCTTGTAGCGAGGGGCCCAAAACTGAACACAGTACTCAAGGTGCAGCCTCACCAGAGCCAAGTACAGGGGGACAATCACTTCCCTAGACCTGCTGGCCACACTGTTTCTTATGCAAGCCAGGATGCTGTTGGCCTTCTTGGCCACCGGAGCACACTGCTGGCTCATATTCAGCCAACTGTCAACCAATACTCCCAGGTCCTTCTCTGCCAGGCAGCTTTCTAACCACACATCTCCCAGCCTGTAGCACTGCTTGGGGTTGTTGCACGCCAGGTGCAGGACCCGGCACTTGGCCTGGTTGAACCTCATACAGTTGGCCTCAGCCCATCGGTCCAGCCTATCCAGATCCTCCTGCAGAGCCTTCCTACCCTTCGAGCAGATTGACACACGCACCTAACTTGGTGTCGTCTGCAAACTTACTGAGGGTGCACTCGATCCCCTCATCCAGATCTTCGATAAAGATATTGAAGAGAACTGGCCCTAGTACTGAGCCCTGGGGGACTCCACTAGTGACCGGCCTCCAATTGGATTTAACTCCATTCACCACAACTCTTTGGGCCCAGCTACCCATCCAGATTTTAACCCAACGAAGCGTATGCCAGTCCAAGCCATGAGCAGCCAGTTTCTTGAGGAGAATGCTGTGGGGAACGGTGTCAAAAGCCTTACTGAAGTCAAGGTAGACCACATCCACAGCCTTTCCCTCGTCCACTAAGCGTGTCACTTTGTCATAGAAGGAGATCAGGTTAGTCAAGCAGGACCTGCCTTTCATAAACCCATGCTGACAGGGCCTGATCGCCTGGCTGCCCTGCAAGTGCCGTGTGATGACACTCAAGATAATCTGCTCCATGAGCTTCCCTGGCACTGAGGTCACAATAACAGGCCTATAGTTTCCTGGGTCCACCCTCCGGCCCTCCTTGTAGATGGGCATCAGGTTTGCTATCTGCCATTCGGCTAGGACCTCCCCTGATAGCCAGGACTGCTGATAAATGATGGAAAGCGGCTTGGCCAGTTCTTCCTCCAGTTCTCTCAGTACTCTCCGGTGGATCTCATACAGCCCCATCAACTTGCATACATCCAAATACTGTAGCAGGTCACCAGCCATTTCCTAGTAGATTATGAGGACCACATTCTGCTCCCCATCCCCTTCCAGCAGCTCAGGGTACTGGGCGTCCAGAGAACAACTGGTTTTGCTGTTAAAGACTGAGGCAAAGAAGGCGTTAAGCACCTCAGCTTTTTCCTCATCTCTGGTTACTAAGTTTCCCCCTGCATCCAGTAAAGGGTGGAGATTCTCCTTAGTCCTCCTTTTGGTATTGATGTATTTATAAAAACATTTTTTGTTGTCCTTAACAGCAGTGGCCAGATTGAGCTCCAGATGAGCTTTGGCCTTTCTGATCTTGTCCCTGCACTGCCTCACAGCATCCTTGTAGCCCCCCTGAGTGGCCCGCCCTCTTTTACAAAGATTATAAACCCTCTTTTTTCTCCTAAGCTCGAGCCACAGCTCTCTGCTCAGCCAGGCCGGTCTTCTTCTGCGCCGGCTCGTCTTTGGGCATGTGGGGACAGACCGCTCCTGAGCCATTAAGATTTCCCTCTTGAAGAGCGCCCAGCCTTCCTGGGCTGCTCTGTCTTTCAGAACCACCTCCCAAGGGACTCTGCCAACCAGTGTCCTGAACAGCTCAAAGTCAGCCCTCCGGAAGTACAGGACAGCAGTTTCACTGGTCCCCTTCCTGACTTTGCCAAGAATAGAGAACTCTACCATTTTGTGGTCACTCTGCCCAAGACAGCTCCTGACCACCACATCTCCCACCAGTCCTTCTATGTGAACAGAAGGTCTAGCGGGGCACCTCCCCTGGTAAGCTCACATATGGGGCCCTCTGTTCCCCTCAGAAGGGAGTCACCTACAGCAATGACCCTTCTTTCCTTCTTGGTGGAGGAAGTTTTGAGGCATGGAGTCAACTTTCTTGCCCTAGACAGCCCTGAGGCAAAGAAGGCATTAAGCACCTCCGCCTTTTACTTATCTTTCGTCACTAAGTTTCTCCCCTGCATCCAGTAAAGGATGGAGATTCTCCTTAGTCCTCCTTTTCGTGTTAATGTATCAAACATCAAAACAACATCAAAGCAGTCTCTAATATAAAGAGCCACTCCACCACCCCTTCTGTGCTTCCTGTCCCTTCTGAAGAGTCTATAGTCAATCATTGCAGCACTCCAGTCATGGGAGCAGTCCCAACACTTTTCAGTGTTGGCAACGAAGTCGTAGCTTGCTTGCCGCACGATGGCTTCCAGCCCCTCCTGTTTGTTGCCCATGCTGTGTGCATTAGATGTAGATGTCAGACCAGCATGTTATTATTGTCATGTCTCCTGAATGCCCTTCCGGCTTTGTTTAAGGTTAAACACCTACTTAGGAATGCCATCCAGAGATCTGTCCTGAAGCAGGCTAGTTATGAGTGGCAGGGGGTGTGGGAGGATATGGGCAAACATCTAGAGCAGTGGCACCTCCAGTGCTTTTGAAATTCACCTTTGAACAACTGTAAAATCCTAGAAAACTGGCAGAACGCTTGAAAATGGTGTGTCATCACTCTGGCAATTGCAGAGAGACACAAATCACTCCAGCATGCTGAGGCTTGGCCTATGCTTACCAAGCTGCAATCGACACCACTATAACCCCAGTGACAGACCCTGCGGCCACTCCAACCCCTGCAACCACTGCAGCCCCTGCAGCCACTCCAACCCCTGTGACAGACCCAGGGGCCACTCCAAGCCCTGCAGCCACTCCAGCACCAGCATCCACTCCAAGCCCTATGACAGGCCCAGAAGCCACTCCAACCCCAGTGGTGACTTCAAGCCCTATGACAGACCCTGCAGCTACTCCAACCCCAGTGGACACTCCAACCCCAGATGCAACTCCAAGCCCAGTGGCCACTCCAAGCCCAGTGGACACTCCAAGCCCTATGACAGACCCTGTGGCTGCTCCAACCCCTGTGACGGGCCCTGCAGTCACTCCAACCCCTGTGATGGGAATTGCAGTCATTCCAACCCCTGTGACAGACCCTGCAGCTGTTACAACTTTTGTGAAAGGCCCCAAGGCTAGGGAAACAGACTGTACCACTGTCAGTTGTCCCTGTATCCAAGATAAAACAATGGATGAGAAAAGCAAGTTGTTTATCCTGTGCTGTAGAGTCCATGGTCAGGTCCACCCCTCGATCCCAAGCCCATCTGTATGTTGCATCCCTACCTTGATGGCCTGAGGTGTCATGGGCCAAACGAGATATAAATAATTCACCCTTACGTTGCTAGTCCAGGTCCACCTGAGCCACTTCAATCTTAGCAGCCTGATCTACCTGCTGGTTGTTTTGATGTTCTTCAGTAGCCCAATTGGGCACCTGAGCATCTACGTGGCGTACCTTTACATCCAGGTTCTCTACCCGGGCAGCAATATCTTGCCACAACGCAGCAGCCCAGATGGGTTTGCCCCTGCGCTGCCAGTTGTTCTGTTTCCATTGCTGTAACCACCCCCACAGGGCATTTGCTACCATCCATGACTCAGTATAGAGATAGAGAACCGGCCATTTTTCTCGTTCAGCAATATCTCAAGCCAGCTGGATGGCTTTCACTTCTGCAAACTGACTCGATTCACCTTCTCCCTCAGCAGCTTCTGCAACTCGTCGTGTAGGACTCCATACAGCAGC
>NW_023309475.1:0-4410 GCF_011077185.1 Oxyura jamaicensis
TTTCAGCTCCTCACTCTGTCCTGCCAGCGGGCAGGCTGGGGGTGCAGCAGGAGCTGGGTGCAGCAAGAGCTGGGAGGGGACAGACCCAGGACAGCAGACCCAAACTGGCCAGAGGGGTATTCCATCCCATCTGATGTCATGCTAAACAATGCATAGGGGCGGCTAGCCGGGCTGGGGGGGCCGGCTGCCTGGGGACAGGCTGGGCATCGGTCAGCGGGTAGCAAGCAACTGCACCGTGCATCACTCGCTCTGTACACATCATCATTATTTTTTTCTGTCCCAATAAACCATCTCAATCTCAACCCACAGGCTTCAGTTTTTCTCGTTTCTCTCCCCTATCCCACGGAGGGGGGGAGGATGAGCAAACGGCTGTGTGGTGTTTAGCTGCCGGCCAGGTTGAACCACAACAGAAGCATACATAAATTGATACAAAGGAACACTTAAATAATACAACTGGACACAACAAATATACATTTCTAGAGAAATTCACATCAGTAATTGTATCAAGCTTTCTTCTGTACTACGGGGTCCTGAAAATTTAGGACTAAAACATCAGCTTTGTAATGTAATGTAAAAGGGTTATCATGACAGTCCTCAAAGGCCACTCTATAGCACACTGACATATTCAAGGCTATCAGCTTATATTTCAGTCTGTGTCTTCAAGTTTTGAGGTCCTTCTATGATTATGCAAACATCAGAAATATAGTGGTATAATAAATGACACTTATGAAAGCCGAGTTTTAGAGACAATATTCAATTTTGCAGGCTCAAAACACCAACTTCATATGTAAACAAGTATTTGATACTTCTGTTTGTTCAAAACTAGAGTAAATGCACTTACATAAGAATAACTTTCACTTTTCAACAAGCGTGCTCGTGATTTTTATATTAGTACAAACTTAAAAACAAACAAACAAACAAAACCACCATATGACTTTTTAAAACAAGTGATACCAAGTCACCTTTCCCCTACTTGAGTACATTTACATTAAGGCTTTGAATCATCTGACCCACGATTTTACAACATTCAAATGAATGGGTCCACGAGGATGCTGGTATGTCTCACTGAGACTTAGCATGAATAGAATTAAAGCTCACCACCTTCAGGAAACAGAAATTCACACGCTTATGCCATAACTATATTCCTTTTTGTCTCCAAACCAGAACATCAAGTTTAATAGTAACAGTATTTCATGGCAGAAGATGAGTACTTTTTAATCAATTCTATTTTATTAATTAATATTATTAATTTAATGGCAACATCTTTGGAGAAACTTCCAGTTTTTGTTGTACAACACTGCTTTCTGGTGTTGATTCAGGCTTGGGGAGTTCATTCAGTTCAACGCGCTGTCAATATAGCCCCACTTTTCCCCTTTAATAGCTCCAGGGCCCGACATAAAGCATACAGCTCACAAGCCTGAGCTGACCGTGATGGACTCAAAGGTCCTGACTCCACAGGTTCTAGGTCCTTATTAATTATTGGATATCCTGATTTGACCGTTTTATCACATAGTACTGAACCATTTTTAATTTGCTCCCTTTTCTCTGGTCCCGGGACTTCCATTTTGTCTGACCCATCTAGGAATTTTACTGTGGCAATTCCTACAGCCCTTGGTTACCCAGTAAGAGTGTCTTGCAGGGGGACCTATCACCCACCCACGAATCCTATAGGAATCGCTTCGGTCCTTCACCGGCCAAGTCCCTCGCGGGAGATTGGAACCGCGGTTAGAAGACCTCCACACTCGCTTCGGAACTAGGTTCCGTCTCAGTCACACTCTTACACACACAGGCAACCGAATCCCACCCAACCGAACGGTACACACTTCAAATACTCACGACTCCGTCGTCTTCGTTCGGATCTTCGCGCGCAGAATTACGGGCAAAATCCAATGCTGCAGCCGGCAAGGGAGCTCATAAACAAAATCAATTTCTTTGCTTGCCTTTATTCAGGTTCAGGATGGTGTTAGTCCCGACCTGACTCGAACAGGAGCCACCAAGTGGTGGGGCGCCCCTCCTAGATCCAGTCAGAATTCAGGAACCAAGACCATCCCGGACGAGCCCCCAATTGTGATAAATGATTGAGTCCCAAATAGGATTTGTTGTGATTTACTAAGCGAATAGAGGCAAGCAAACAGCGCCGGGTGCACTGGGAGTCTCTGCTCTACCAGGACGCACACCTGCTACATCAGGCGGTTGATTTTTATGCTCCTAGACTAATACATATTCATCACTATTCCTAGAAAAGGCAGGGTTATTGTAATTAGTTCCCGGAATCCAAACCCTCTCTGGACGCATGCGTATCAGTCTCTGGTGGTCTTTCTGGGGGTCTCTTGTGCTGAAGGCTCCTAGTCTTCCTCCCAGGCTTTGTCCTTCGGTCGTCCTTCAACTCCCCCTTTCTCCTTATTTGGTGGATCTCTTTGCTGGTTATCAGAGGCTTGAGCAGCGTCCCATGCAAAAGTCTGCAGTTTCCTAAAAAAAACTCCTTGGTCCTTTTATCTCCCAGACTAGAGTCTCAATGTTCGCCCTTCAAACCCTCTATGTACACAAATTGCTGGATCGTTCCTTTGCACGATACAAGAACTATGGACACGAATCACTCTGTTTTCCTTAAATAGGAGCTCATCATGTGGCCCTAGTATTGTTCCATACTGACACGAATCAAGTCAACACATTTCACAATTAAGAAATAATAATTAAGCAAAACAATACAAATCACAGACTAATAAGGATTCTTCTGGTGGGGATTAAATATTCCTAACCCCAACCCCTTCCCCCCTTCTCCCACTTCCACGGGGTGTTCCCTGGAAACACTCCAATTCCGGGTAATCCAATCCCTTTTACTCATTAACGCATTAAGAATTCTTCTAAGGAGAACAACGGTGAAGGTTTACAATGGATAGTTTTAACAGTTTTACCCTGAAAAGTCTCTGTTAATGCAGTCTCCCCGGTATCAGGGCTAACTGATGTTTTTACCCGGGTACGAGTCCGCCCTTTCTCAGCCCTTCTTCCTGCCGTCTCAGTAACCGGGAGCACTCGGAACAGTCCTTCCCACGCAGGCTGCAGCTTCGATTCTCTCCACGTTCACAATCTCCTGCTCAGAAGGGATGGATCAGGACCCTAACCCTAACCCTTAATCCTTATTCTAATCCTAACCCTAAAACCCCAACCCCCTACCTGTCCCCCACCCCAAAACCTCCGCGGATCTAACCCTAACCCTCAACCTAATCCTCACCCTAGTGACTGAGAACTACACCTCCCCGCATGCCAAGGACACCCAACATGGCTACCTTCTGGGCGGCCCTTTTCCCTTTTCTGGGAATGCTGGGAAATGTAGTCCTGGGATTCGAACTAGCTATGCAGCCGTATTGGGAGTCCGTGGAATCCTGGGAAATGTAGTTCAGCGGCAACGGACTTCCGGACAGCTGTGTGAGGTGCCCTGAGCATGCCGGGAGGAGTGGTTCTCGGGTACTGGACTTTCCGGGACGCCATGTTGGGTGCCCATGGCATGCCAGGAATTGTACTCCTGGGACTCTGGACATCCGGGGGCCCATGTTGGGAGTAGGGCAAACCCCGGGAAATTTATTACTACGGCACTGTTCTTCCGGGCAGCCGCGTTGGGTGCTCAGAGCGTGCCGGGAGGTGTGGTTTTCGGTCCCTGGATTTCCCGGGCGCCACGTTCGGTGCGCGGGGAATCCTGGGAAATGTACTTCTGCGGCACTGGGCTTCCAGGCAGCCATGTTGGGTGCCCAGGGCATGCCCGGAGGTGTAGTTCTCGGGTTCTTTAGGGTTTCTACAGGTAGGGTTTTTAAGTTTTTGTACCCTCCACTCACCAAAGATGGCGGCAAGAGGCGCCCGAGGCCGCCACTGCGCTGGCGCTGCGGCTTGCCGCCTGCTGTACCCTCCACTCGCCAAAGATGGCGGCAGAAGGAGCCCGCGGGCGCCCCTACGCATGCTCTGCTGCTTGCTGCCTGCTGTACCCTCCACTCACCAAAGATGGCGGCCAGAGGCGCCCGCGGCCGCCACTGCGCATGCGCTGCCCGCGGTACACTCGACTCACCAAAGATGGCAGCTGGAGGCGCCCTCGGGCGCTACTGCGCATGCGCCGCCTGCAGTACCGTCCACTCACCAAAGATGGCGGAAGGAGGCGGCCGCGCGAGCCACTGCGCATGCGCCGCCCGCGGTACACTCCACTAACAAAGATGGCGGCCGGAGGCGCCCTCGGGAGCCACTGCGCATGCGCCGCCCGCGGTACACTCCACTCACCAAAGATGGCGGCTGGAGGCGGCCGCGGGCGCCCCTGCGCATGGGCCGCCTGCAGTACACTTCACTCACCAAACATGGCGGCTGGAGTCGCCCTCGGACGCTACTGCGCATGCGCCGCCTGCAGTACCGTCCACTCACCAAAGATGG
>NW_023309476.1:0-14598 GCF_011077185.1 Oxyura jamaicensis
CAAGTAACCCGTAAGAAGAATGATTTTGAATGGGGCCCTGAGCAACGGCAAGCCTTTGAACAAATCAAGCAGGAAATAGTTCATGCAGTAGCCCTTGGGCCAGTCCGAACAGGACCAGATGTGAAGAATGTGCTCTACACCGCAGCCAGGGAGAACGGCCCCACCTGGAGCCTCTGGCAGAAAGAGGTCATACTCAAGGTCAACCCCTAGGGTTTCGGAGTCGGGGATACAGAGGATCTGAGGCCCGCTACACTCCAACCGAAAAGGAGATATTGGCGGCATATGAAGGAGTTTGATCTGCTTTGGAAGTGGTTGGTACTGAAGCGCAGCTCCTCCTGGCACCCCGACTGCCAGTACTGGGCTGGATGTTCAAAGGAAGGGTCCCCTCTACACATCATGCAACTGATGCTACATGGAGCAAGTGGGTTGCACTGATTACTCAGTGGGCTCAAATAGGAAACCCCAGTCATCCAGGAATCTTGGAAGTGATTATGGACTGGCCAGAAGGCAAATACTTTGGAATGTCATCAGAGGAAGAGGAGGTGGTCCGTGCTGAAGAAGCCCCACTGTACAACAAGCTACCAGAAAATGAGAAGAGAGATGCCCTGTTCACTGATGGGTCCTGTCACATTGTGGGAAAGCATCGGAGATGGAAGGCTGCTGTATGGAGTCCTACACGACGAGTTGCAGAAGCTACTGAGGGAGAAGGTGAATCGAGTCAGTTTGCAGAAGTAAAAGCCATCCAGCAGGCTTTAGATATTGCTGAACGAGAAAAGTGGCCAGTTCTCTGCCTATACACTGATTCGTGGATGGTAGCAAATGCCCTGTGGGGGTGGTTACAGCAATGGAAACAGAACAACTGGCAGCGCAGGGGCAGACGCATCTGGGCTGCTGCACTGTGGCAAGATATTGCTGCCTGGGTGGAGATCCTGGTTGTAAAAGTATGCCACGTAGATGCTCACTTGCCCAAAAATCGGGCTACTGAAGAACATCAAAACAACCAGAACGTGGATCAGGCTGCCAAGATTGAAGTGGCTCAGGTGGACCTGGACTGGCAACATAAGGGTGAATTATTTATAGCCCGATGGGCCCATGAAACCTCGGGCCATCAAGGCAGAGATGCAACATACAGATGGGCTCGTGATCGAGGGGTGGACCTGACCATGGATACTATAGCACAGGTTATTCATGATTGTGAAACGTGCTGCAATCAAGCAAGCCAAATGGTCAAAGCCTCTTTGGCATGGAGGACGATGGCTGAAATATAAATATGGAGAGGCCTGGCAGATTGATTACATCACACTCCCTCAAACCCGCAATGGCAAGCGCCACGTACTTACAATGGTGGAAGCAACCACCGGATGGCTGGAAACATATCCTGTGCCCCATGCCACCGCCCACAACACTATCCTGGGCCTTGAAAAGCAAGTGCTATGGCAACATGGCACCCCAGAAATAATTGAGTCAGACAATGGGACTCAGTTCCGAAACAATCTTATAGATACTTGGGCCAAAGAACATTGTATTGAGTAGGTGTATCACATCCCCTATCACGCACCAGCCTCCGGGAAAATTGAGCGATACAATGGACTGTTAAAGACTACACTGAAAGCAATGGGTGCTGGGACATTCAGAAATTGGGATGTACATTTGGCAAAGGCCACCTGTTTAGTCAATACTAGGGGATCTGCCAACCGAGCTGGACCTGCCCAATCAAACCTGCTACGTACAGTAGAAGGGGATAAAGTTCCTGTAGTGAATGTAAGAAACATGCTGGGAAAGACAGTCTGGGCTACTCCTGCCTCAGGAAAAGGCAAACCAATTCGTGGGATTGCTTTTGCTCAGGGACCTGGATGCACTTGGTGGGTAATGCAAAAGAATGGGGAGGTCCGGTGTGTACCTCAAGGGGATTTAATCCTGGGTGAAAATAGCCCATGAGTTGGACTGTATTATGTTAATTATTATATAATACTGTATGTCATCACTACTATGATTCCTATATGTCAATGTCCTATTAATGGAATCACAGTAACAACCACACAGATACTGATGAATGAATTTTGATAGAACTGGACAAACAAAGTGATGCAGTGGAACGAGAACGGTCTTCAACGTGTGACATTCCAACATCACACACCATCTCTTCTGCCCTGAAAGACTGCGATGACAGATGGAGCCTGAAGTCAGTCATGGACTATGCAAACTCAGTGGACAGTCTACATATATACTATAAATTAAAATGGTGGTCAACTGGAATCTACTGGAAAGGGTGTAACCTGAGCATGACATAAATGGTATGGAATAAGGGGTGGATGTATGTCCTGGTTTCAGGACATATATACATAAGGACTGTTAACTCTCTCCTAGATGAAACTAGGACCCACTCCCACATTAAAATACAGCACTTGCGGCCAAATTTCCCTGAAGGTTTAAATGCCTCTAAAATTTGCCATTGACTAACAAAGTTTAAAACTACTGAAGACTATCAAGATCACTTCTGAACTCCTACAGAATTCCAATTGTAACATTTAATAATTACTTAATCACGCCTACAAATCTGAGGGCAGAATGACAGCATCAGGTTTAGAGTTACATCCTTCCACAGAGGGAAGGTGCAGGGGCAATAAGAAAAAATACCTCCATCCTTACTCTTACACTCCTATGGCATAAGTCGAAGCCTTAACTTAAACACAGCAGGTGTTTTCTGGAATACACACAGAAATAATTTATTCATTCTGATTACCAAAACACCATTAGAAGGGAGAGGCTGGGTCAAGTAAACCTTCTGTCTGGGTGTAAAAGGCTCAGCTTTGTTTTACCAGTTAAGTACAGGTACATAATATATGCCAAAAATTCAAATACTAATTCTACTCTTCGTGTTGGACAGGTATTTCTTTTTGATTGCCCTCACCAGTGAGACTCCTGCTGCTTGCACTAGAGGTGTACTGGAACTATAAAATATGGAGAACAAATCTAATTTTCAACAAGACTACTATGCAATACAGAGCTTAAAAAACAGAAATATGAAGAATAATAAGCGCATCCTATACCGAGACTTTCTAGCTTGAGAATATACTGCTTATCTGCATCAGTACTAATATTACTGTTCTGACCATATATTCTTTCAGTGGCTGAAGAGTTTTATTATCACAAATAGAACAACAGTTTTCAAAAGCACAAGTTTACACAAACTACCTGATAAGCTATAACAGATTGTAGCATTTAAAGTTTTGTTCCATACAAAAATGTTTGATTATTATTGATGATTGTTTCCCCCTTTTTCCTACTCAGTGAACCTACCTAAAAAAATCAATTTATATGGGAATAATTGAATGAATTCCTAATTAAAACAGGCAACGGGGCTCAATATCATAAAAGTCATGCTAAACCTGTCTTAGCAATCCAAATAGCTACTTGCTTGGCATAGCTATAACACAATTTTTCCTAGATTCTATGACATTCAAACGCTTCACAGTTTAATATTAACTACCTGGTGGATATACACATAGCCCCTTTCAGATCCATAGTAGAATCACTGAATATCCTGAGTTGGAAGGATCATCAAGTCCACTCCAGGCTCCACACAGGACCACACCAAAACCAAACCCTGTGTCTGAAAGCAGTATCCAAATGCTACTTGAACTCCAGCAGGCCCGGTGCTGTGAGCACAGCCCTGGGGAAGCCTCTCCCAGTGCTCAAACACCCTCTGGGTGCAGAACCTTTCCCTACCACCCAGCCTGACCCTCCTCTGTCCCAGCTCCATGCCGTTCCCTCCCTAAGCTTCACATGGCACTCGAGATGAGGCCACACCAAACAGAGCAGGACAGCACAGCTAGCTGGTTGAAAGAGGCAACCGTGCTTAATGCACCCCAGGGCATGGCTGGCCCTTTCGGCCTCCAGTACAAGTTGTTCACTTGTACTGAGCTTGCCATCAACCAAAATCCCCAGCCCCCCCCCCGCGGGGCTGCTCTCCAGCCCCTTGTCCCCCAGTCTGCATGTACAACCAGGACTGCATTGGCCCGTGTGTAGAACCCAGGAGTTGCTCTTGTCAAATTTTGTATGGCTGGTGCTTGCCCAGTGCTTTAATAATCAAGGTGATCTATTATTTCTTTAGGAGAAGACATTAAGATTACAGTTGCACATATTTAACATTTTCTTCTCATTTCACACTGACGTAAAGAAAACTTGTCTATCGACCACAGTGGTGTTTCAAAAAGAAAACAAAAACCTACCTTTTAAGCTTCAGAAATATGCTTAGACATTCATTAAAAAGGTCTGTAAATTTTTAATACTGATATATATCAAAGGCTATACAGTTATTTTGAAATTTGTACTCTCCTGCAATTGGGCATTATGCACATTTTTACAACAGCTATTTATTTTTAATGCTTCCCACAGCTAGAAGTCTACCTACAGCATAAAAGACATACATAGAAAGCCAAATGTGTTTTGCACGTATATGTGATCTTATACTATCCTACATATCATGAGTTATATCACCTCTCCAGGGTCTACTGCAAATGAAACTATATTGCCAAGCTGTGTAATTGCTATCAGATACAATATGCTTTCCACCTCAGAGAGTACATGTTGAAGAAATATCATTACCATCTTTATCCATCCTCTTTGACAACAGTTCATCAGCCACCAAACAGGATTTATGACTCTTAATATCTTCCTTACACAAAAGGACAAGGCTTCTTATTTTCATATCTTAATAAACCTGCAAGCCCAACTGTCAGTCACCAGCATGTTACAAGCATCCTAGGATCTTCCTGCTCATCTGATAAAATCACTGGAAGCATCAAAGCCATCCAAGTATAGCATTCATTTGCTATATATATTTTTTTCCTCCTGAATTCATCATAGAGCACTGAGCACAAGGTGCTGTGCCAGTAAAACACCAGAGCAGGATTCCAGCATTCCCTGGGCTGGCCAGGGGCTTCCCCTGATGCAGCAGCAGGGATGTGAAAGGGAGCAACCCATGGAGAGCACAGAGCACGGCCTTCCTCAGCATTCTGCAATCCAAGCAGCAATGGCAATTTTTAACTCAACCCAGCTGGAGCAACTTTGCTGCTTTTTACTTGGAAATGGGTAAAACTAGGAATTACATAACACAGTGGCCTACAATTAGGAAATGGGACCCAACAAAGCAGGAGCTTCTTTCCATTCCCCTTCCTTCAAGAAACATTCACTATAGGAAATAACAGCACTGTACCCCTACAGACAACTCAGATCGCCAGAAGTACAGCCCAGCATCTTACACTCAATGCAGGCAATGGAAGGAGGCATACTTTGGTGTCAGGAGCCCACTACACCCAGCACAAAACATATCTGTACAGATTCTGGTATCAGGAACCCAGCACAAAACATACCTGTATACAAAAATCAGCGCATGGCACAAAAGCATGCAAGTCAAAAACATGAAGGTAACAAAGGTAAGCTTGAAATTCTCTTTTAAATCTAGCTATTTAACACTCCTGCTAAACCCCACCCTTCAGAAGTAAGGAAACCATAGGGGAAAGCGATGAGGAAACAGAACAATACCGACAAAGCCTGCCATGCTGCAGAAGAGGAACATTTTGGACTCCCGAGCAGCCCCAGGAGCAGAGGGAACAGCACGCAGCCGCCAACCCCGCCATTAAGAAGAAATATCGTTAGGAGCACGAGAAAAGCAGCAGCAAACCTCGCTGCACTGAACTGGGTGTAAGCAGAACCTACAGCCCAACCCAGCCCGGCTTACCCCTACCAGCAGCGCGACCCCTCAATAGCACTGCCCCCGCAAAAGCACACGCCCAACCGCCACTGCTTTCGGTCTTCCACGTCGCCACCGCCTCACTGTCGCGCATGCGCGCGGGCCTCCGAGGGAAGCAGGCGCGGCACGGGGCATGCTGGGAAATGTAGTTTTCGTCAGGGAGCTGGGGGTGGCAGGGCCTGCAGGACTGTACACACAAGAACCTCCAAAGCAGTACAGAACCTTTCCTCGCATGCAAAACGCGTACATGGCACGCAGCACACCCAATAATTTGTGCTGCCCCTTGGCCGGCTTCTGGTTGGAGTTTAGGCGGTATATAAATGTGCCCAAATAAAGATCACTTTGCACTGAGTCCATGACAGCTTTTGGAGGCTGCTCACGTCCCATTTTACCTCACAGAACCTCCTATGGTTGCAGAATCAGGCCCTTAAAACATTGAATAATGTGGGAACAAAAATATTGTTTTTGCACAGAGTTACATTGTTTAGAGGGAAGGAATGTGGTATTGCGATATGCTTGCAGTGATAAGAAAGCTTAACATACAACCTTGTAAAAGGCAGACAACCAGACTCGTTAGTGCAATTAGGTGAAAATCACGGTGTGAAGTCAGATAAGGGACATTACCACCTCAAAGAGGCAAAAAGTCAAAAGAAATTTGAAAAATAACAGGCTGGCAACTGAAAGCCATGTATTATCTGTGAAGCCTCAGATAGGTTGTGAACCTGGATTACCCAGTCAATGGGGAAACAGGAGGGTCCCAGTCACGGAGAAATAAAGTATATAAACCGTACTGTGTGACTAGTAGGGACGTTCCTGCTTGTGGGATGCCCGCCATTGCAATCGCGATTAAAAATCCTACTTCACTGAGATCCTCGCCTGAGCCTATGTTATTGGCTACAGAGTGTTTCTCACAATAATTAGCAAGATAAAGCTTTCTGAACTTTAATTCACAGTTTTTGCACATATTTAAAATATCGTAGAGGTGCGCTTCACCTGAGTTGAAGCTGAGGTTGGAAGGGAGTTCATCCAGTCCAACCCCCAAATGAATTTTAAGTCCTCAGCATACAGGTAAAGTAAGGAATAGATGCTAAGGGGTTAAATATAGAACTATAGCAGGTACTGAGACAGGATAGCCCTGGAGGATAAGGGATTTCTATAGATATTGTAAACTAATTGAAAGGACAGGACTGAGACAGGATGGCTCTGGAAGATAAGGGATTTCTACAGCCCAGACTAGTAAACACTAGTTAGCAAGACAAGAAAAGCGATAAAACGTGAAGATAGTACATTCCCTGTTAAGAAAGAACCGGTTTAGACGAGTTTTGCAGCTGAGGTGAAAAGTCCATAGTGAGGAAGTACAGCCTTCATCCTGAAGACCCCGGCCCACGACCACCAGGAGGCACTGCGCGTGCAATGCCAGGAGGAGTTAAAGGTGGAGACAATGGAAATGATTTCTCAGAACTCATTGTAATAAAGACCGCCCTTTCTGGGGGAGGTTATGAATATGTATAGGCGTCTCCTTACCTGTGTAACCTCTCCTGTATAAATACAAGATGAACTTCCGTGGTGGGTGCGCACGATTGTGGTGGAGCTTAACAACTACTTAACAACTTTACAGGTTGTGGAGACTTTTTTCTGCAAGTCACAATGATGTAGTTACAACTAACACACATGCATTCCTTAGTTTCTAACACTTTTCCTGGTGTTATGCTTACCCTTCCACTGCTCCTTTGGGTCTTAAGGTCAGTGGTGTTATTTTGGTGTGTGTGTGAGGAAGCTTATGGTGAGTTGTCAGCATATGAAGTCCATGGCCAGGAGGAATATTATTTATGTTGATCTTTTGTTGTTGTTGCTTATTTTTTTTTCTCACTCTAGTATTCACTTGGGGTCATGTTTATTTGTTTGCTAATAAACTTTTAAGCCCTTCTCTTTTTCATTGCTGAATGAAATATGCAACTACATATATGGCAAGTAACTACACCCATCTTTACTGCACACTGATAATTATTAACCAAATTGCAAATGCTTGAAGTGTAAGTTATTATGGTGGTTCTACCGTGCTGGGCAGCCAAACTCACAACCGTTCTCACTCCCCCTCCTCAAAAGAAGAGGGGGAGAAGAAAGTATGATGAAAAGATAAAAACAAAGCTCACGGGTTGAGATAATTTAATTTAAAGGAAAAGAAAGAGAGAAAAAATACAAAAGTCATGCGGAAGCAAATAGGAGGAAAAACATCTCTATTTCCCATCATTAAGCAATGTTTGGCCACATCCTGGGAATGAGGGACTCAATACGCATAGTGGTTGTTTGGGAGGGTAGATGTCGTCATAAAGATGACATTCTCCTTTCCATTTCACAGCTTTTATTGCTGAGTGTGACAATAAAAGGTATGGTATATCCTTTTGGTATATACATATATATACATATACTGAAAAAAGGGCTAATGTAACAGCTTGGGTAAATTCATAAACTGTGACCTATGCAAATTTGTACCACCTTCAGCAAATGACTGAAGTCCATTATAGATTTCATTTCCTATCTATAAAACAAATAATTTTCTTCTTTTTTTTATATCAGTATTGTAAACATAAGTGCATTAAAGAGTTTGATTGGTTTGAATATTATGATGAGGGAATCACAGGAGAGAAGAAGTCAAGCCAACCTGGACTACCCTTATTTAATATCTGTCATATTTGGGCATTTCATCAGGCCCCATAGACTTGTACCTGTTCAGTTTCATCAGGTCATCTTGACCCTGCTCTTCATTTACAGTGGGAGGAACTTTGCTCCAACATCTGCTTTGAGGTTCAGGGACTCGAGAGATGTGGGAAGCCTGACTGTCAGTAAAGTCTGAGGCAAAGAAGTTGAGTACCTCAGCTTTCTCCATGACTGTTGTTACCAGTTCTCCCTTCTCATTTATCAGAGGGGGTACACGACCAATGTACCTATAGAATCCCTTCCTGTTATTCTTTGCATCTCTTGCAAAGTTCAGTTCCATCTGTGCCTTGGCTTTCCTGATCCCATCCCTACACATCCAGGTGGTATCCCCATATTCTTACCAGGCCACGTGTCCCTGCTTCCACTGCCTGTGCATTTCCTTCTCATGCCTCAGTTTGACCAGCAGCGCCTTGCTCAGCCATCCCAGTTTCCTGCCTTCCCTGCTTGATTTCTTAGACATGGGGATAGAGAGCTCAATAAAGCTCTCAATAAAGCTGACAATAGACAGTTTCCTAGGTAAAACCAAGGCTGCGCACACAAGCAAAGCAAAATAAGGAATTCATTCACTACTTCCCATTGGTAGGCAGATGTTCAGCCAATTCCAGGAAAGCAGGGCTCATCACATGTAAAAGTTTTTTAGGAATATTAATGCCATTACTCCGATTTTTTCCTCCTTCTCCTTCTTTCCCCCCAGCTTTTATTGTTGAACACCACATCATATGGTAGGGGATATCCCTTTGGTCCATTTGGTCAGCTGTCCTGGCTGTGTCCCTTCCCAGCTTCTTGTGCACCCCCGGCTTCCTTGCTGGCAGGGCAGCATGAGAAGAAGAAAAGTGCTTGACTGAGTGTAAGCACTGCTCAGCAACAACTAAAACATCAATGTGTTATCAACACTATTTTCACCCTAAATCCAAAACACAGAACCATACCAGTTACTAGGAAGAAAATTAGCTCTATCCCAGCCAAAACCAGGGAAAAAGTTAAACAGTGTTGGGACATGCCAGTGTAATGTGACTATAAGGGAAAAGGTTGGGTCAATAATTTGGCCTGTTCTAAGTTGGTCTGCATTGCGCTGCTTTATTATATGAAGTCAGTACAGTTCATTTGTTTCTGTTTGGACAATTTTCCTCGTTTGTAGTACTTAACATTGTCCAAACAGCTCATAAGGAAGCAGAAAAAGAAAAGTCATCAGCAGGAAGGGGGAAAAATATTCTCCTGTTGTGTTCTGCTTTCCAAAAATCTGATTCCAGGGATAGAGAGTCCCATTGCATTTACTTATAATAGGTAGCATAAAAAGCTTATATTTTTCTTCATATACTAGTATAATTTATTTATTTTTTACGTCCCTTAGATTTCTGTGTTTTAGATTTATTTATTTACTTATTTACAGTTTACTGATGGCTTGTATGAAAAAGGAACGGTTTAAGATGTTCACTGTAGCTCCATGAAGAGTATGCAACCTCCTCACTCTGGAATGGGCCCACCTCAGAGTCCAATGGACCAACATAATCAAGGTTTATACATATTATGCATAAAATATGATTTGGGGTGTCCTTTTGTGCTACAGAAAGTCACAAGTTCCTTGGAACAAGTTTCTTATATTTCCTCTGTGCTCTATTTAGAAAAGATAAATTGCTCATCTGAGAGCAAAATTGTACTGAAGTATGTATTCATAGAAAGTTTTGTTTGTAACAGATCAATCCTTAAAACGAACAGAATGTTTACTCTGAAAATGAAAAATTGTTCAATTTAAACATAACGTGCTAATACTACACGAGCATAAATTGCAAATGTTTCTATTACGGGTATTTATAAAACATTTTCCCCTTTCACCTGCTTGCTGAGACCTGAGTCCTTGCCCTGTAAGATCTGATAATGTTAGTAACAGCTAAGACTGACTAAAAACTGCAGCTTCCTGATCTCTTTTTGGTGCATGTCAGCGTCTGCTGAAAGGGAAACAAAGAATTGTGAAATTTTAATCTAAGCAAAGCAATCTTTTTAAAGAAAAAGCGTTAAAAATATAGAACAATAGTTCAGTTGGACGGGACCTTCAAAGATCATCTAGTCCAAATGCCTGTCCACTTCAGGGGTAACCAAAAATTTAAGTATATTACTGAGGGCATTATCCAAATACTTCTTGAACAATGACAGGCACCTCTCTAGGAAGCCTCTTCCAGTGTTTGACCACCCTCACAGTAAAGACATTTTTCCTAATGTCCAGTCCAAACCTCTCCTGGTGCAGCTTCGTGCCATTCCATTGCATTCTATCATTGATTACCGGGGAGAAGAGACCGGCACCTCCCTCTCCACTTCCTCAGGAAGTTGCAGAGCAATGAGGTCACCTCTTAGCCTTCTTTCCTGCAAACTAGACAACCCAAGTGTCCTTAGCCTCTCCTCATAGGACATGCCTTCCAGCCCTTTTGCGAGCTCTGTTGCCCTCCTCTTTCAAGAACCTTAACATATTTTTTAGATTGTGGAGACCAGAACAGCAGACAGTATTCAAGGTGAGGCTGCACCAATGCTAAATATAGTAGGATAATTACCTCTTTTGACTAGCTGGCCATGCTGTGTTCAATGCACTCCAAAATGCAGTTTGCCCTCTTGGCTGCCAAGGCACACTTCTGACTCATATTGAGCCTGCTGTCAACCATCACCCCCAGATCCCTTTCTGCTGAGCTGCTCTGTAGCCATTTGTCTCCCAGTCTGTACCTGTGTCCAGCATTATTTTGTCCCAGGTGCAGAACCCAGCATTTTCCTTTGTTGAACTTGCTGTTGATGATTGTCCAGTGCTCCAATCAATCTAGATCTTTTTGCAATAACTCTTGTCCCTCCAGGGAGTCAGCAGCACCTTCCAGTTTACAATCATTGGCAAACATGCTGAGGATGCATTCCACTCCTTTATCCAGGTCATTGATAAAAATGTTCAACAAGACTGGCCTGAGAATTGAGCCCTGGGGAACACAGCTAGTGACTGTTGAGCCCAGTTCATCACCCAGCATATCATGAACCTGTTTATCTCACAGTTAGATAATTTGTCCAGTAGGATGCTGTGAGGACAGTATCAAAGGCCTTACTAAAATTCAGAGATTATGTCTGCTGCCTTCCCTTCATCTACGAAGCAGTTGACCTTATCATAGAAGGTGATCAAATTACTAAGGCAGGCCTTTCCCTTGATGAATCCATGTTGAATGTGCCCGATAACAGCTTTGTTTTTTAACTGCCTTTCAGTATCTCCCAGAACAATCTTCTTCATAACTTTTCCCAGGACTGAGGTTAGACTAACAGGTCTGTAGTACATCACTTATTACTCAAAAGAAGTTTTTACAGAAAAACAGTGAAAAAACAAGGTCTTGCTGTATTCGAAGTATTTATATACACATCTAACAGTCCAGAAGTTACTTGTCATTGACTTATTTTAAGTACCTTCATTACATATTGTCCTTTACTGCAAAAGAGCCATAAATGTATTTGGAACCCTAAAACTATTTTCATAATTAACATATTCTAAAGCATTTTATGGCAGACAGGTGCACTTGGGGGGGGGGGGGCTCTCGTTATGAAAATGTCTGTCCTCCCAATCAGCCGCTGCACATGTTAAGGCCCCGCTTCCCAGTATGTGGCCAAACATCACTCATTGATGGGAAGTAGAGAATAACTGCTTTTTAAAATTTATTTTTTTCTGGATGGTCTTTGCTTATTTTTTTCTCTTTCTTTTCCCTTTAATTAGATTATTCTTATCTTAACCTGTGAGCCTTTTTCTTTCCCATCATACTTTCCTCCCCCCACCCTTTGAGGAGAGGGAATGAGAGAGTGATTGTGGTGTTTAGATGTGCATCAGTGTGAAACCACCACAAGTGAAGTAAATATGGCATTATCGCCAATTTACAGAATCAAGACTTCTGTGTTTGTAACAATTTCACACACAAGCATTCACTAATCTATAAGGGCAGCTTCTCAGCCTTGAACAAAATAGCATTGATATTCCTCAAATACTCTAGTCTTATAAATTTGTATTAGCATTCCCATGAGGCTATGGAGTGGAGGAGATTAAAGCAAAGTGCTAGGTAGATTGCTGCTCTGCCACCTCAGACAGGTTGTTTTGGAATGTTTATATAGGTGGCTGGACTGGCTGAACCATTTGCCACACTTAAAACAGGCATAAGGCTTTTCTCGTGTATGCACATGAATGTGCTTCTTGCAGTCTTGCAGCAGATCTTACAGGCATATTTATGAGCACCTTCTACAACCAACACATTGTGTTCAGATAAGGCCTTCTTACATTTTGAAAGAACATCGGCAGATGCCCTTGTCAACTGTAGTGGACCAGGTTGTGAAGGAAGTCCATTCTCAAAAGAAGTGGTCCCATTGATTAACAGCTGGGGACTGGAAGGGTTATCTTGTAGCTGGGAGCTCCCAGCAGAGGTCACAACAGGCATTTTGGGGGCTATGCAACGATAGCCAGGAAAACCACTAGCTCCACCTCTTATGGAGCCCATCATTGTCCTTGACAAAGAGTGCAGGCCCAAGCTTGACCTTGGGAAATCAAGACCAAATTGTTCTGTAGCCCAGTACCCGGAAGTCTGTACACATGGAAGACCCATCATATCCTGCATTGGTCTAAGAAAATGAGACTCTGAAGGCTCACTGAATGGATTATTTGCATGAGAAACCATAGCAGAGGAATGACCATTAGCAGTCCCGGACTCTGGACTCAATAGGTAAGAGGCATCACTATCCATTCTGCAGTCACTTATTGTATTTGGAATGTTGTCACTGGTATTTTGACTTGCACCAAAGTTGCTACCTCTGCTTTTATTCAGAAAATTTGAGATACTGAAAGTGGAATTATGTTCCAGGTTATTTGACACTTCCATAATATGGATGTCTCCAACCCTATCAGTACTAGACTGTGGGTCAAAAAAGCTGCAATCGCTGCTTTCAGGACTCAGTTCTAACTTCTCTGCAGTCACCACTCCTCCTTCCACTTCAACAGACTCACTGCCTTCTGCTTGAGAAGTGACATCACTCACTTCATCTTGAGGCTCTGGAGAACTCAAAGGTTCAGATTTAACCACCACACTCATATGTTCTTTTTTAGTTAGACCGACATCTGGATTTTTGCATGGGAAGTTGTTTTTCTCAGAAGTAGCTTCCCGATCAAAACAGGTTTCCACTTGTATTACCTGAGATGACATAGATATCTGTGAAATGTTTCCTCTACTGTTGTCTGACTGGCTGGGCATTTGAGCATCTTCTTGAGCACCAGAAGACTGATCAAACATAATAGTATTATCCACTTGTTTATCACTGTTGTGGTTTAACCCGGCTGGCAGCTAAACACCACACAGCCGTTTGCTCACCCTCCCCCCTCCCTCTCTGGGATGGGGGAGAGAAACGGGAAAGTGAAGCCTGTGAGTTGAGATAAAGACAGTTTATTAAGATAGAATAATAATAATAATAATAATATGTACAAACAAGTGATGCACAATGCAATTGCTCACCACCCGCTGACCAATGCCCAGCCCAACCCTTCTCATTTTCTGGTAGCTTGTTGTACAGTGGGGCTTCTTCAGCACGGACCACCTCCTCCTCTGATGACATCCCAAAGTATTTGCCTTCTGGCCAGTCCATAATCACTTCCAAGATTCCCGGACAACTGGGGTTTCCTATTCAAGCCTGCCGACTAATCAGTGCAACCCACTTGCTCCATGTAGCATCAGTTGCATGATGTGTAGAGGGGACCCTTCCTTTGAACATCCAGCCCAGTACCGGCAGTCAGGGTGCCAGGAGGAGCTGCGCTTCAGTACCAACCACTTCCAAAGCAGATCGAACTCCTTCATATGCTGTCAATATCTCTTTTCGGTGTGAGTGTAGTGGGCCTCAGATCCTCTGTATCCCCGACTCCAAAACCCTAGGGGTCGACCTCGAGTTTCCCCAGGTTCTTTCTGCCAGAGGCTCCAGGTGGGGCCATTCTCCCCGGCTGTGGTGTAGAGCACATTCTTTACATCTGGTCCCGTTCGGACTGGCCCAAGGGCTACTGCATGAACTATTTCCTGCTTAATTTGTTCAAAGGCTTGTCGTTGCTCAGGGCCCCATTCAAAATCATTCTTCTTACGGGTTACTTG